>NC_090650.1:291846033-292146033 GCF_040937935.1 Hyperolius riggenbachi
TAGATTAGGCGTGACTTATATCTGACTCCACTGACTGCATTCTTATTACAGGTCTCACACACTACTGAAGCAGATAGGTCAGATTGACAGCCAAGCAACCAGGGGTGTAACAATAGTCCCTGCAACTGGGGGGGGGGGGGGGGGGGCAAGGGAGTTAGGGAGGCCCACTCCTGTACATGATGCAGAGTAGCAACGGCACGTTATACATTACCTCCTTCTGGCAGCGGGACAAGTTGTCTTCACTCTTCAGTGTACATGTGCCGTACAGCCAAGAAGGAAGCTGCATTGTGATTGGCTTTATGGTGCATGTGCATGAGGATTAAAGAGGACCTGTCCCTCCATCGGAAGAAGGTAATGTACAGTGCTCTGCTTCTGCTGCTGCTCTGCGTTAAGTATAGGAGCTGCATACTGTGATAGGGGAGGTGTCGCCCAGCCGACAGATTTCTGTGTGTGTGTGTGTGTGTGTGTGTGTGTGTGTGTGTGTGTGTGGGTAGGGGGGGGGGGGGGTCTGGCACAATGTAGTTACGCCACTGCCAGGCAACTGACATTTTTAAAAGGAAGCTTCTATATTCTTCTCACTATAGATTTCCTTTCAATCTGTTATTGTGGGTCTGAGTGTTCAAGAGATTCTTGTTTGTAATTTCTGTATTTGGCAGTGAGTCCTGACTACATGATTTTGTTATATTTAGTTTTGTGTGTGTATTTTAGCCAGCAGTTCAGTATCTGACCGTGGTTTCTCCTCAGCTGCCTCTGTACAATATGCTACTATGCTGCCATTCACACACCAGGATTTATAAGGTTTGGCATGTGTGTCCCAGTAAATGGACTGAGCTGGAATATTCCCCAGTATCAACATTTTCTGCCAATGGTGTTGTGATTCGCCACTGAGACGTTCATATGACAGGGCAATAAGCAGCGTTTTGTTCTACTAATACATTAACTGTTTATACTGGCCATACACAGACAGAGCTGCTTTTGTTGTACTCGGATTTAAAATGTTCGGCAATGCACTGTGCAGTATATTTTTAAATAGTATACGTAGGGCATCTGTGCTAGGTTTTCACATTAAAAGTTGGAGTATTCAAACTAAAAGTAAATAATTATTTTTTTACGAGTAGTTTTAACATACTATAGCTTTATTCAATAAAGTGCGGTAAAGGTTTTGCGTACAAGCAGCGCGGGATAAAATTAGTGCGCATAGTCCACACGATCCTATCAGCATAGCGTGCGCTCTTAAGTTACATGTGATGCTTCTAATTGTTGCGCGATAGTGCTTTAGCGTGACCGAAATACTTCACTAGAGTGGCGGCTCCCCCTGCTTCCGGCATTAATTACTATTCCCCCTCCGAGTCATAGCAACTTGGAAGGAGAAGTAATTCAGGGTCCGGCCAGAACTATGCGGCCCACACACTATAGCATTGTGGCTATACAGGCCTAATACAGGCACTACACAGCGCACGCAGTGCACCAAGAAGGCCTGTGTCGAAGAGCTGCTTCTTCTGTGTGTTCTGTGCTGCTGACCATTGCCCAATCTATATTATAACGCTAACTAAGGGAACTATAAAATCTTGTGGTAAGACATTTCAAAGCTCACTCAGGGCAGTGCGTGGTCCTTTGTGCATGCTCCCCTCTTCCTCTTGTAGGATGTTACCTCACATGAAATAAACGCTAACAGCATAATTCCCGTAAAACTGGAAGACTTTATTGCGAGAGTCCACTCAGGTTTAGTGGGTGCATGAACAGCTTTGACTTTTGCGGCTCTCTGTTGCCTCCCAGGTGGGCTTCAGGTTACAGTCCGTGGCAAAACATTTAGGGTGGAGTCAATGAAGGAACGAGGAAAGAGAGGAACTAGCGGGGAGCACGAGAGTCAGCGAGCAAGCGAGTGCCAAACCTCAAGCACACCTGGGAGGCAATGGGGGGGAAAGGCCGCAAAACCCTAAGCTGTTCTTGTTTTTTTTACAGAATTATACTTTGTTAGCGTTTATTTCATGTCAGGTAACATCCTACAAGGGGAAGAGGGAAGTGTGATAGAACTGAGTCACATGTATAAAGGGCCACGCACTGCCCAGAGTGAACAAATACTAATCTCCCAGTGGTCACACCAGCCAGGTGAGTTCTCTCCCACACGGGTGCCTGGTGGTGGATCTGGTCTGACCTGCAAGTAGCAGAAATTGACGCAGAGTGCTTGACCCATGTCTGAGAGTTATCTGACAGTTATGAAAGGTTCACCTGGGCGTACATCAAAAAAGGGCGTCGGGAAAAAAGGGCGCATGGTTTAAACGATAAGCAGTATTATCGTTTATAAAAATATTGTATAGAATTTCGTTTACAAATAGTGTTTTAAGAATTTATAAATCATTAAATAATGTGTATGAGATCGGCAATTCTTAAAACGTTAATCTTCCCTGTTTCTAAACTGAAACTTATATTTACGTTTGTTAAAAACCCTCCCTGTACCTATGCCTAACCCCTAGACCCCCTGTTGGTGCCTAAACCTAAGACCCCCCTGGTGGTGCTTAAACCTAAGACCCCCCTGGTGGTGCCTATACCTAAGACCCCCCTGGCGGTGCCTAAAACTAACCACCCCAAAGCCCTCCCTGTACCTATCCCTAACCCCTAGACCCCCTGGGGGTGCCTAAACCTAAGACCCCCCCTGGTGGTGCCTAAACCTAAGACCCCCCTGGTGGTACCTAAACCTAAGACCCCCCTGGTGGTGCCTAAACCTAAGACCCCCTTGGTGGTGCCTAAACCTAAGACCCCCCTGGTGGTGCCTAAACCTAAGATCCCCCTGTTGGTGCCTAAACCTAAGACCCCCCTGGTGGTGCCTAAACCTAAGACCCCCTATGGATAATAATGTTTTACACACATTAATAAATAAAAAATGTAAATAAAAAAATGTAAATAATTTTTTGGGGTGGATAATAATGTTTTAGAAATGTTTTAGAAATAGTGATTTAGTATCTTTATAAACGTTATTCGTCACGGGCTCATTTTGTAAAGTTAAATCATCACAAGCACAGTTTTAAAACCTTAAAAATCTCCGGGCGCCACTTGTAAAACGTTAATAATCTCCGGCGCCTTTTTTTCCCTGTTCGGCGCCCATTAAACGATATTTATAATGGGAGTGAATGGGGCGCCCTTTTTGTCCACTTGTCTCATGCGCCCAAATCTCCCGCTTCCTCACCTGGACCTGCTGAAAGTGCGCACACATTGGAACGTGTTCTGTGACCCATATTGGAAGGATCTCTATGGGACATGTTTTTCATTGCTCATATTGCTTTCATTGTGAATTTTATAGCAATTGTTGTACAGTTGGAGCGTTTTTCTAGATACAACACAGGTAAGACATTTCGCATGGATTTTCTCTGTATGTTTTCCTGGCTGTCTGAAGTATAGCTAAAAAAAATTAAAATTGAATGCTTCTTTGTTGATGCTTTACAGAAAATATATCATTGGAACCCATGATTCATCCTTTTACTGTAGATGGCAAGGGATGAATTGCAAGGCACAGATGATATTTTTATATTCTTACACTTAGTGCAAGTAATTAGGTAAATAACTAACATTGGTAATTTCTGACTGTGAACATGATGTCAGTAAATGAATTAAATGCCTATATTAATACATGTTTTATGAAGATACAGATTTATGCTAACTGCACTGTCTTATATTACAAACAGTATGAGAGAAATAAATAACCCTTTGTATTTGCAAAGTTTTAAAGCACATTTTTATATATTGTGAAAGGAAACAAAGGGCAATCATCACTTACAGTATAAACAACAAGCTAATAAACATCCTCTGCAAGCAATAAGCTAATATGGAGTAATTTCCGCATTTTTTTGAATAAAAGTAAAAAGTGGGTGTGTCTTATGTTCTGAATATACGGTAAAATCAGTGCAGAGCGCACACGGGAAGCACTTACCACATCATGCTGCCTTGCTCCTCTCCCCCTCATCCCGGTCCTGCTTCTATTCGCGTTCCTCTTCTCTGCTGTCTGCATCTTCTGATATCCTGGAGCACTGTGACTGCCTGCTGCAATACATCCCCGATCCTCCTTCCTGGTTGGCTCATACTTCCTCATTAGTAGTTCCCCCATAGCAGGTGGCGTAGCTAAGGAGCTAAGGGCCCTGGTGCGAGTTTCTGCATGCTCCCCCCCCCCCCAAGAACTCTATACATAACAATTGATACGGCGCACCAAAACCTGCCAAGGACAACACGGTGTCAGAGGTGCAAGAAGGGGATGGGGAACAGTTTGTTAATGAATATTATCATTGAAAGCATTTACAGAAGTGATTATTACAAGCACAGGACCAATAAAGAGCTAATACTGTGGTTGAGGGAGAGCGAGGTGGGTGGGCAGGCAGTTGCGGGCACGCGTGGCGGGAGCGCACGCATGCGCAGTGACTGGGGGCGGCGGTAAAAAAAGACCTAGAGCCCGTCTTTAAACGGGCTTGGGTCTACTAATATCATATAATGGTTGATTCATTAATGTTTGCACACTGAAGCAGCGCGATTAAATGAGCTTAAACACTCTAAACTTATCAGCACTACCTAATTAGAGAGCGGGTACCCTATGCACGATACAGGCAGTGTAGCGTGCACGCCTCTGCAATGGCTGCTCATTGAGAAGTCCCACATGACAGTGACAGCTGCTACTACGTTAATTAACATAGTTGCAACTGCGCTAGTGGAGTATTGTGGTAGAGGATACTATCGCGCGGGACTTCACAACGAGTGGCTGATGCTATAGAGCGCACACTACGCTGCCTGTAGCGCACGTAGCATGCCCGCTCTGTTATTAGGTCATGCTGATAAGTTTATGATGCATAAGCTCATTTAAGTTGCGCTGTTTCAGTGCACAAACATTAATGGATCAACCCCATAGATTGCTATATTGTAAATACTGTTGAAAGCACTGACACCCCTGTTTATTTACATATCTATCACCTTATATGGTGTAGCAAGCCAGTATTGGTGTTTTATTTCTCACTAGATCAATGCAACATCTTTTGCTATTCTGTCCCTTAGAGGAGCTCACAATTTAATCCCTACCATAGTCATATGTCTATGCATGTATCGTGTACTGTATGTATCGTAGACTAGGGCCAATTTTGGGGGAAATAAACTAACTCTTCTGTATTTGGGATGTGGGAGAAAACCGAAGTGCCTGGAGGAAACCCGGGGAAACATACCAACTCTGTGCAGATATGGCCCTGACTGAGATTCGAAATGGGCACCCAGTGCTGCGAGAGTGCTAACCACTATGCCACCGTGCTGCCCCCTTGTAGTGCAATTTTCTTGTATAATACACTTAATACTATTTGCATTACAAGAGTTATACCAACAATGCACACATTGACCCCTATTCAATTCCCTTTTTCTTAGTTACAACAAGGGTGAAGAGGTGCCCAGGATGAGAAAAAAAATTGTGTTAAAATCAGAATAAAAAAGAAAAGCTGTAGAGGTAGCTTACCTCTGGAATGGCATTATTGGAATAAGAAAAAGTTGTTTTTTATAAGCACAGGCAACGAGTTTCATGGGTGCAAGCCCACTTCCTCAGGCCAAATAATGTGCCACCGTATGTGCAGCCCAAACCTTGGAGCACCTCTCAATTGGCATCTAGGTGATATTGTTACACCTTATCATTAAAATCTCCTTTAAGTCAGGGGTCCCCAACCACTGGGCCACGGGTCAGTTTTCCACCGGGCCGCGGCGGGTCTGTCATCTCGTCCCTACCCCCCCCCCCTCCTGTTACCTTATGAGCGGGCTTCCTTTCTTATATTACCCATAGCCGCTCTCCTCTTATCAGCATCTCTTACTACAGCAGCGCGTCTTGCGACTGCTGTAAGGAGGGAAGGAAGCAAGGCAGCGGTTCCCATGGTAACGGCGATGCATATTGCAGCTACAGGAAGCCGCAGCCGCTGTCCTGCTTCCTTCCCTCCGCAAGATGCGCTGCTGTAATAGGAGATGCTGCTAAGAGGAGAGCGGCTACGGGGGAATATAAGAAAGGAAGCGGCCGCCCGCTCATAAAGTAACAAGAGCGGCGGCCTCAGGGGGGGGGGAATGACACCACCTACCCATACTAGGGCACTATACTGGGCACTATACTAGCTATACTGGGGCACTACCTACCCATACTGGGCACTATACTAGATATACTGGGCACTATACTAGCTATACTGGGCACTATACTAGCCATACTGGACACTATATTAGCTATACTGGGCACTATACTAGCTATACTGGGGCACTACCTACCCATACTGGACACTATATTAGCTATACTGGGCACTATACTAGCTATACTGGGGCACTACTTACCCATACTGGGACTATACTAGCTATACTGGTCACTATACTAGCTATACTGGAACACTAAACTCCCTATACTGGGGCAACTATGCTAGCTATGCCGCCGCAACCCAGCCCCCCTCCCCCGTAACCCGCTGCGCACGGCACTGTCCACTAGGTCGTGTGCACACCACTCCCACCCCACCCCCGTGGTCCCCGGGGAAAGTTTGGTCAGAAAGTGGTCCCTGGGCCAGAAATGGTTGGGGTCCCCTGCTTTAAGCCACCAGCATGCAAGAACAGTACTTTTTTCACCTACTTTTTGATACTTTTTCAACTGCAAAATGCTGAATAGTGATTTTAAAGAGAAGATGAAAAAATGATCTCCTAGAAGAAAACTCAGGAGAAAAAGGGAATTGTATAAGGGCCATTGTGTTACGCTATATGCGCAAAGTCTATTTTGTTGCCTGTGCAAATGTCAGTAAAATTGATGTATATTTGGTGCATCAGGAGCATTGAGTGAGCACAACAGTACAGACAGAGCATACTCTGTGTGGTATCTGAGCTGTCAGTTTTATGTCATGTTTCACAGTAATCCTGACCTACTATATTTTTAGAATTTACATGTATGCATTACAAATGTTCATACATCCTGCTAGATTGTCTGGAAGAATAAATTATTGTTCTGAGGGGAAAAAAGAAGCTTTGTTCTGAAGTTCTGAATCTTTGATTTCATGACAGAGGAATGAAAACAAAACTTCAACGTCTACATTGGCAGAGACAACTAAATCACATAAATGAATCAAAAGACATTCAAATCAGGCGACAGATAAAAGTCCCATTTGTGATGAAACTGTGATAAGCTTTCCGATTGGTGAGAAGAACATACAAGCCATCAGAAAAAGCCAATCAATGAATGACAGTTCATACGTTGAACGGAAACAATCAGTAACAAAACATCATCTTTCTTTTTTTCTGCAGATTAAATAATTTATAGCAGAATACTTTTTGTAATTTGATTCTGTCACATTCAAACTCTTGCTGATTTGTTTTTCTTACTTTCTAATTAGCAAAGTGCCAGAAATACCAGCATTTATAATATTCTGCTTGGAGAATATAGTAATGTTTTGTTGGGCTTGCTAAACTCTGTTGTGCTAAACTGGAGGTATGCAAATCTCATACACACCAATGACCACAAGGTCTATATATTGCGAACCTCCAAGTAAACAAGAACAATGGCATCTCCTCCTTTTATTTTATGATCAAATAAAAATACAGGCAGTAAAGTAGACCAGCATCACATTATCTAAGGAAACAGATTGCAATACAAAAAACCCACTGCTTTAAAATACCTAGTAAAAGAAAAGCATGGAGTATTTGGAGTGAGTATACATTTTTCGTCATTACTATAAAATTTGGCTGTAGAAATGTATAGATATAGCATTTTCCATTTACAGCTGCTTCTTCCGGTCTGTTTCATATTTTTATCAAAGTGGACCTGAAGTCACCGGTGCAACTCTGGGCCCAAAGATACCGGTAAGCTGCAAGTATGACCTAAGTGATTAAATTCATAAGGCTAGCAATTGAAAATTTTGTAGGGAATAGCAGCGCTTTTTTTTTAATAGGGCTGCAGTCATTTGATTATGCAGACTTTACATTGACTAAGGCTGGATTCACACTGTGCACATTGCATGACACACGCACAGTGCATTACACCATACACATTATATCAATAACTAAATAAATAAAATTTAAAGAGGAACTGAAAATAAATAAAAAACAAAGAGTTTCACTTACCTGGGATTTCTGCGAGCCCTTTGCAGCCATCCTCCCATGCCGGTCCTCCACAATTCTCTGTTCTCCCACTGACAGCTAGTTTTGCTTAGGTCGACTTGTAAGTTTATGGGCCACTGCCATGCGTAGCCTTGTTCGCGTTCCCATCTGCAATAATGTCCTGTGCAGGGCACTATTGCAGACTGGAACGTGAGCAAAGCTACATATGGCCAGAGCTACGCAGGCGCAATGACCTGTTGGCGAAACCAAAACTAGCTGGTGGCGAGGGAACGGAGGATCGTGGAGGACCACGTGGGACAGGATGGCTGCAAGGGACGGGCAGAAGCCCCAGGTTTGGGGCTTTATGTTCCATCACTGCAGTGTGCACAACGGACGTGTTAGAGCATGCCTGAACAGATCCTATACTTAACATGGAATCTGTCGTCATGTCCATTTCGTCTCCTGTGGTCCGTTTCAGAAAACAGTACTTTTTCCCCTCTGGTGTGAACCTAGCCTAAAGCAGTGCCTACCAGGAGGAAAACATCATCACATCAGACTTCTGATTTCCAGTTCTCAGGAGACTTGGCATGCATTGGTAAAGCAGTGAATGAATGGCAAATCACTGTTCTGTGTAGTGGGGGGATGTAAAGCAATAATGCCAGGAGAGCCTGGCATGCTTAACTAGGGTTTAAAAAATAAAAAATATATTATATTAGTGAGGGAAAAAAATTCTGAAGTCTTGTTTTTAGCTGTTACTTCTTTATTTTTTAGTTCACTAGCCAACCCGCGTTGTAGCATACGCCGCATCTATCTATCTAATAGAGTACGTGCCTCAACCTTGAAGCAAGAAGAAGTAGGCTTTCCATGAGAAAATGTATGCGTGCTCAAACACCAAGTTTAACCCTAGCAAGTCTGGCTTTGCAAATCCGGCCTAATTGGCTATTCATGAGGCAATGCTCATGCAAATATGCATTTGCTATCGCATGCCAAACTATGCAGGGTCCAAAAACCAATACCGCAAAGCGATCGCCCTGCGGGTATTAGTTTATGCTACATTAGCACTATCCAGGAGCGCCACGGGGAGGATTCCGAATGCCCCCATACAACCGGGGGACTGCGGGGTCCCAGGCTTTCTTACTGCCTGGGAACCACAGCGGCACCCCGGAGAGGGAGGCTGGGTGGCGCAGCTGCATCCCCCCCCCCCAAGTGTGGTCAGTGCCAGTGAGAGCCATCTGCACCCACCTCCCAATATTAAAAACAGGCACTTACCTTAACGTCCATTGCGTTCTGCAACATGCACATTAACTTGGGGGTACCACATGAGAAAGGAGTGAAGCATGGGTCACCCCGAGCTTTAGAGCTCAGGGCTGGCTCACATACAACACTCCGGGGTGGGGGGAGGACAGGCGCAGGCAACTCACTCCAGGGCTCACACCACCAGAGCAAGCCATCCACCACCTGCCTCAAAAGGATACAACTGCAAAAAATGCTTTCCATGAGAAAAATAAAAATTTTGCGTGCTCAAACACCAAGTTTAACCCTAGCAAGTCTGGCTTTCCAAATGTGGCCTAATTGGCTATTCATGAGGCAATGCTCATGCAAATATGCATTTGCTTTCGCATGCCAAACTATGCAGGGTCAAAAAACCAATACTGCAAAGTGCTCTCTCGCTGCTTGGGAACCACAGCGGCACCTCGGAGTGGGAGGCTGGGTGGTGCAGCCGCCCCCCCCCCCCAGCGCTGGGGAGAGCCGTCCGCACCCACCTCCTAATATTAAAAACAGCCACTTACCTTAACGTCCATTGGGTTCTGCTACATGTGCATTAATTTTCTCATGGAAAGCGTTTTGTGCAGTTTGTATCCTTTGGAGGCAGGTGGTGGATGGCTTGCTCCGGTGGTGTGAACCCTGGAGTGAGTGCGCCTGTCCTCCCCCCCCCCCTGGAGTGCTGTATGTGAGCCAGCCCTGAGCTCTAAAGCTCGGGGTGACCCATGCTTCTCTCCTTTCTCATGTGGTGCCCCCAAATTAATGCGCATGTAGCAGAACGCAATGGACGTTAAGGTAAGTGCCTGTTTTTAATATTGGGAGGTGGGTGCAGACGGCTCTCCCCGGCGCTGGCCACACTTGGGGGGGGGTCGTCCACGCCACCCAGCCTCCCCCTCCGGGGTGCCGCTGTGGTTTCCAGGCAGTGAGAGAGCCTGGGACCCTGCGGTCCCCCCAGTTGTGTAAAAAGGGGGCATTGGGAATCCTCCCCGTGGCGCTCCTGGAGGCCTGGAGCACACCAAAAACTGCTAGCAGATCCGCAAAATGCTAGCAGATTTTGAAACGCTTTTTCTTAGTTTTCTGTAGCATTTCACCTAGCATTTTGCAGTTTTGTAAAGCATTTTTGGTGTAGTAGATTTCATATATTGTTACAGTAAAGCTGTTACTGAACAGCTTCTGTAACAAAAACGCCTGCAAAACCGCTCTGAACTGCCGTTTTTCAGAGCGGTTTGCATTTTTCCTATACTTTACATTGGAGGCAGAAACGCCTCCGCAATCCAAAAAATGCCTCACCTCGGGAGTATGCGTTTCAGCAAAACGCCTCCCGCTCTGGTGTGCACCAGCCCATTGAAATACATTACCCAAGCGTATCCACAGCCGCAAGTGGATCGCAAAACGCTGCCGAACCGCTCTGGTGTGCACTAAGCCGGATAGTGCTAATGTAGCATGTAGCAGGGTGACTGCTTTGTGGTATTGGTTTGTGCATGCATTTGCATGAGCATTGCCTCATGAATAGCCAATTAGGCAAGATTTGCAATGTCAGACTTGCTAGGGTAAGGCCTCTTTTCCATGGACTGTGAATAGGCAGTGAAATGGCTCTCAAACTCTCACAACTGCTCACTGCTGCCTTGTAACTGCTCACTGCTGCCTGGTAACTGCTTGCTGCTGCCTGGTATCTGCTCACTGCTGCCTGGTAACTGCTTGCTGCTGCCTGGTAACTGCTTGTTGCTGCCTGGTATCTGCTCACTGCTGCCTGGTAACTGCTTGCTGCTGCCTGGTAACTGCTTGTTGCTGCCTGGTATCTGCTCACTGTTGCCTGGTAACTGCTTGCTGCTGCCTGGTAACTGCTTGTTGCTGCCTGGTATCTGCTCACTGCTGCCTGATAACTGCTTGCTGCTGCCTGGTATCTGCTCACTGCTGCCTGGTAACTTCTTGCTGAGCACACAGCTCAACAGTCCGTGGAAAAGAGGCCTTAAACTTGGTGTTTGAGCACGCATAAATTTTCTCATGCAAAGTACTTCTTCTTGTTTGAAGGTTGAGGCACTTAGTCTATTATATGTATAGATTGTTCTTTCAATATAGGTAGCCAGATCTAGCCCCCCCCCTCTTCCCCTTAGTATAGGTAGTCTGATGGCCCCCACAGTATAGGTAGCCAGATGTAGCCCCCCTCACCAAGATAGCTTCCCTGGTGGTGTAAATTGCCCCCATCCTAGTATGCAAAGTAATGGGCAATGGTAACAGTGCTGCTCTCACCTCCTTCAGGCACCTTAAGCAATGTGCGTACTTCCTCTCCACTTACTTCTCGCTCTAGTGCCTGGCATCTCACTCGTCTCACGTTGCATGTAATGCGGGAGGAGATGTGAGCGATGAGCAGAGAGGAGAATGCTCATCACTGAAGGCACCCAGAAAGGTGAGAGAAGCACTGCTACCACTGTGCATTACTCTGCATACTAGTCAGCATCCCCAGATGCTGCACCCAGGGACACATATCCCTTCTTGCCTGCTCTCTCTGCGCAAATGCTGCTTACCCCTCTGGCACTGCACCCCAGAGAGTGACCTGCCCACCCCTAGAAATGGGCCAGTTTAGCATTTTACCACTTTAGCATGCATCTCGGTGTTGCCATTTCTGAGTACAAGAGATAACTCCTGCCAGTGCCTCCTTCTAACACCATTTTATATATCTCATTATATTCAATTAAATTACAAACAAAAATGAGAAGGTTGTGACTTTAAAAAGATGACAGCATGCTGCTTTTATCTGAACACCACATGCCTTTGTCCATTGATAAGCATTGTGTGGCAATGAAGAATGCCTGCATTACATTTCCTGCAAACATGTGTTTTGTCTGGAACACCACACATTACTAAATTGCACCAAGACCTAGTGAAAATTCAGAATTACTCTAATGGCTCATACACACGGGCTACAACTGTCGCCGCAACCACGTGGCACGTGCGTGTTGCGGCAACAGGTCGCCCGTGTGTATAAGGCGCGCACCCCGAACCGTCGCTACTCAGAGCTGTCACCAGGTGATTGGCTGTCGCCGCAACTTCGCTGCAACTGTCGCTAGTCCACCATGCGTACCGCGTGTGTATGCAGACAGCAACCCCATACATTATGTATGGAGCTTCCGGCGGGGGGGGGGGGAGGAACCTTCGGCGACAGCTTCCGCCGCATCTCGGTCCCTCTGTGCGCCGTGTGTATGGCTGTTGCACAGAGGGACCTGGCGACAAACTGTCGCTGCCTTTTTTTTTTGTCTCTTGTCTCTGAGAGACATTTGTAACTCGTGTGTACGTCATAAGTGTTATTTAAACCCCCCCATAAATCCTTGCAGTCAGATCAAGCAGGGCATCCAGAAGATGTACAGGATGTTGTCTTTGCTTAATCTTCTATGCAACCTCCTCCTGAGTGCTTTATCTACTAGCTTGTATTGTTTTCTGACAATAGCGAGTGTGAATAATGTTTCTCTAAAGGATTTGTTTTCATATTTGCTCTGAAGATAGACTGATGGGTGAAGTTAGGTATCAGGAATCACATCTGGCAGGTTTGCATTGCAATTAGATATTTTAAAATGTAAGGTTACCAGGACTTCATAGGATCATTTGACCTTAAATAAACACTTTTCAAAGAATTATTTTTTATTCTTCTTCTTCACAAGCATACTGTATGAGGTTTACTTTTAATTCCAAAGCTGGCTCAACCGAAATTTAGAAAATAGAAGTTTTCATGAACCCTGATTAAAGAACACCTGAACTGAAAATTAAAAGTCAAAATAAACAAAACATGTCATACTTACCTCATGTGTGGTACTCATCAATCTCTTTCTCCTCTCCTGCATCCCATTTATCCACTGTGATCAATTGAATTTTCTGTCCTCCATTTTGAAGATGGCCATTACCCCATAACAGATTCCTGGTCAGCACACTGTTATGGCCCATACTCACGGGCTACAATTGTCGCCGCAACCACGTGGCACGCGCGTGTTGCGGCGACAGGTCACCCATGAGTATGGCGCGCGCACCCCAAACCATCGCTCGCCGCTGCTGTCGCCAGGCGATTGGCGCGATCAATCGCCTGGCGACAGTTGCCGCCGCAATGTGTATGCGGACTAGCGACAGCAACCAATAAGCACTACACGGAGTTTCCGTCGCACCACTAATCCCTCTTCCGCAGTGTGTATGCGGAGGGACCCGGTGACAAGCTGTCGCCGATCTGTCACGCACACGCTCCCGTGTGCTAGCGACGAGCTACATTTGTAGCTCATGAGTATGGGCCATTAAACTGTAATGTCACCCACTTGAGCCATAGGGAAACATGGACATTACCTTAAATATTCAGTCGTAACTGACAGCAGCTGATATATAACTGACAGCAACTGGTATATTTCACTTCCGACAAAATATTGTCAGAACTGGAAGGGATCACTGTAAGAAGAAAATGGTGAGCTTCTGAGAGGAAATGACGGCGAGGTAAGTATGTAATCTTCATTTGCAGCTATGTCATGTGTTTATTTTAAATAATTTTACTCAGTTCAGGTTCCCTTTAAGCACATGAATTGAAAAGAGGCGTACCAGTCACAGGAACTCTTTATTTAACCTGTATGCACTGTATTATTATGATCAGGGTTTATTTGTCCTTGCTTAGTATTTTGTCTCCTTGTATTATATATGTACACCACTGTGTTTTGTATAAGCTGTCTTGACTATATTACTATAGTTATAGTGACACGTGAAAACTAACAAAATATGAAAGTTAAAAAAAAGAAAGAAATAGAAGCAATGTAATGAAAATTACAAAATAAATACATTTATAAAAAAAACCTCTCTATGGAACTAGGCCCATTATTTTCCCCCAAAAAATAAAAAGCTACGTCATTCCTAGTATGCTTAGCATGCAAAGGCACTAATGGTAAGTGTATGTGTGGCATGTATACTACATTCAGGTTGGGCTGATTAGCATTGCTTCCCCTGGCAGAAATTGTTTGAAGGCCAGCCAGAATACAGCCCAAAAGTCACGATGGCTTTGGATGCACATTTACCTCCATGTACATGTGTACGAGGAATAACAAACTACATCGGAGAGCCAGGACTGAATACGCATCCAGGCTATCCTATGCACAAAAATAAAGACTACAGAGTATGTTCATTCACAACTCTTCCAATCTTAATGCAGACTAGTTTAAAAATAAACTTTTAAATTATGTACTGTCCCAGATTGGTGTTCACAGTTTAAATTGTATTTATTTATTCTCCTGTAGTTATTCTGTTAATCCAGCATCAGTATTCAGTTGTAGAATTACAGGTATTGAACTGCATACATTTACCATATTTTTTGTGGGGCATTGGGAAGCCTCCCCGTGGCGCTCCTGGATAGTGCTAATGTAGCATGAACTAATTCCCGCAGGGCGACCGCCTTGCGGTATTGGTTTTTTGACCCTGCATAGTTTGGCATGCGAAAGCAAATGCATATTTGCATGAGCATTGCCTCATGAATAGCCAATTAGGCCAGATTTGCAAAGCCAGACTTGCTAGGGTTAAACTTGGTGTTTGAGCACGCATACATTTTCTCATGGAAAGCCTTTTTTTGGACTATACGACGCTCCTGACCATAAGGTGAACCTGATGCATCCATGGGGCAGGGGTGTCTTGTGGAGTTTCTTCCCCCAAAGCTGTGTGCATCTATTTATGCTGCCCAGCTACACTAATCCCTGCAGCCCCATCAGCTACACTACCTACCCTACTTTAATTTCTGTGTCTCTTCCTGCTTTATTGGTTTCCTTACTGCTATCCCCTCTAGAGATGGCCCGAACGGTTCAAACTCGAACAACGTGGATTTGCATTCGCGTCGAATCGCAAACTTTATGCGAGTTCGACCCGCCCCCTATACTACATGATTGGGCTAAACTTTGACCCTCTACATCACAATCAGCAGACACATGGAAGCCAATCAGGCTGCACTCCCTCCTGGACCTCCCCCCCCCCCCCTTATAAAAGGCAGCAGCATCTGCCATTTCTCACTCTGTCTGCTGCTGCTATTAGTAAGAGAAGGGAGAAACATTGGAGAGATAGGGAAAGCATTAGTTAGGAGGTCTGTTAGCTTGCTCCTTGCTGATATTTATTGCTGAAAAGCACCCCAAAACAGCTCTTTTGAGAGCTAATGTTCTTGGGATGTGTTTTTTTTTCAGTATGGAACACTGACACTGCATATACAGCCCTGTCTGTCGCAGCTGGCCCTTGCTAATTGCTATACTGTGCCAGGCCCAGCACATTCAGTGCCTAACTTTTCACTGCACCTGACCTGTGTGACTGCTGCACATTGTATTATAATACCCAGGGACGCTTCTAGCCATTTTGTCACTCCAGGCGAGAGAACCTGTGGTGCCCCCCCATCCCCGCCTGATAAAACTCAGATAATGTGGGACCCATAAGTCAAAAGCAGATAACATGTCCCTCGCAGATCATACGCAGATAACAAGTCCCTCGCAGGTCAAACGCAGATATCATGTCCCCCGCACATCAAACGCAGACACCATGTCCCCCGCACATCAAACGCAGACACCATGTCCCCCGCACATCAAACGCAGACACCATGTCCCCCGCACATCAAACGCAGACACCATGTCCCCCGCACATCAAAAGCAGACACGATGTCCCCCGCACATCAAACGCAGACACCATGTCCCCCGCACATCAAACGCAGACACCATGTCTCCCGCACATCAAACGCAGACACCATGTTCCCCGCACGTCAAACGCAGACACCATGTCCCCCGCACATCAAAAGCAGACACCATGTCCCCCGCACATCAAACGCAGACACCATGTCCCCCGCACATCAAACGCAGACACCATGTCCCCCGCAGGTCATACGCAGACACCATGTCCCCCGCAGGTCATACGCAGACACCATGTCCCCCGCAGGTCATACGCAGACACCATTTCCCCAGCAGGTCAAACGCAGACACCATGTCCCCCGCAGGTCAAACGCAGACACAATGTCCCCTGCAGGTCTTACGCAGACACCATGTCCCCCGCAGGTCATACGCAGACACCATGTCCCCCGCAGATCATACGCAGACACCATGTCCCCCGCAGGTTATACGCAGACACCATGTCCCCCGCAGGTCATACGCAGACACCATGTCCCCCGCAGGTCATACGCAGACACCATGTCCCCCGCAGGTCAAACAGACACCATGTCCCCCTCAGGTCATACGCAGATACCATGTCCCCCACAGGTCAAACGCAGATACCATGTCCCCCGCACATCAAACGCAGACACCATGTCCCCCGCACGTCAAACGCAGACACCATGTCCCCCGCACGTCAAACGCAGGCACCATGTCCCCCGCAGGTCATACGCAGACACCATGTCCCCCGCAGGTCATACGCAGACACCATGTCCCCCGCAGGTCAAACGCAGACACCATGTCCCCCGCAGGTCATACACAGATCCCATGTCCCCCGCAGGTCATACGCAGATACCATGTCCCCCGCAGGTCAAACGCAGACACCATGTCCCCCGCACATCAAACGCAGACACCATGTCCCCTGCACGTCAAACGCAGACATCATGTCCCACGCAGGTCAAACGCAGATACCATGTCCCCCGCAGGTCATACGCAGATACCATGTCCCCCGCAGGTCATACGCAGACACCATGTTCCCCGCAGGTCAAACGCAGACACCATGTCCCCCGCAGGTCATACACAGATACCATGTCCCCCGCAGGTCATAAGCAGATACCATGTCCCCCGCAGGTCAAACGCAGATACAATGTCCCCCGCACATCATGGTTTAACCATTAATTCAGATGGAACTTGCTTTAATTTATTGATTCATGTGAAGTCTGTACCAGGGAGGGCAGGGGAACACAGAGGAGGGAAGGGGAACACACAGGAGTACAGAGGAACACAGAGGAGGGAAGGGGAACACACAGGAGTACAGAGGAACACAGAGGAGAGAAGGGGAACACACAGGAGTACAGAGGAACACAGAGGAGGGAAGGGGAACACACAGGATGGCAGGGGAACACACAGTAGTACAAGGGAACACAGAGGAGGGAAGGGGAACACACAGGAGTACAGAGGAACACACAGGAGGGCAGGGGAACACACAGGAGGTAAGGGGAACACACAGGAGGGCAGGCGAACACACAGGAGGGCAGTGAGAAAAGAGACAGGAGGGCAGGAGAACACACAGGAGGGCAGGAGAACACAGGAGGCAGGGAGCAAAGAGACAGGAGGGCAGGGGAACTTACAGGTGGCCAGGGGAATGCACAGGTGGCCAGGGGACCACAGATGGGCGGGGGAACACAGGAGACAAGCAGACAAGAGACAGGAGGGCAGGGGAATGCACAGAAGGGCAGGGGAACGCACAGGAGGAGAGGGGACCACAGATGGGCAGGGGACCACAGGAGACAAGCAGACAAGAGACAGGGGGCAGGGGAACATACAGGAGGGCAGTGGAACGCACACGTGGGCAGAGGAACGCACAGGAGGCCAGGGGAACGCACAGGAGGCCAGGGGAACGCACAGGAGGCCAGGGGAACACAGATGGGCAGGGAAAACACAGATGGACAGGGGAAATACAGGAGGAAAGAAGACAAGAGACAGGAGGGCAGGGGAACGCACAGGTGACCAAGGAAACGCACAAGAGGGCAGTGGAACGTGCAGGTGGGTAGAGGAACGCACAGGAGGGCAGGGGAACACACAGGTGGCCAGGGGAAAAGACAGGTGGCCAGGGGAACAGGCAGAAGGGCAGGGAAACCGGCAGGAGGGCAGGGGAACAGGCAGGACAGAGCAGCACTAACCCTCCAAAATCGTTGTTGTTGCAAGCAGCTGCAGCATCCCATCTTCCTTTCTGCTGGCCCGGGGCTCCAGTGAACTGCACCATAGAAGGCAGACCATGCCAGGCAGTTGTCTCCAGAGCCCCAGTTCCTTCCTGCCCTTCTTCCTGCTTCCTCTCTGGACTCTTCACAATAGGGGCGGAGCTACACGGAGATGAGCCAGCCAGAGTCCCGCAGCACAGGCAGTGATGATGATACAAGCATCATGAGATGGGGCTCTGAGTGCTGCGTGTATGTGCACAGGACAGGGAACTCGGCAAGAGGCCACAGTTTCTGTCTTGCAATTAGCATCTGGCGGCGGCTAGTCACGCTTGCGGGGGCGGAGCTAGAGGCGGCACCACGCACGAGGTAAACAGACTACCCGTGCGGCTGTTGCTATGGAGAGGGGGCCAGCCGGGCTACTAGAGGAGGAGGAAAGGGTGGGACTGGGAGGTGGCTAGCGTGCTAGCATCATGCCTATTGGCTGGGGGCATGCACAGAGGCAGCAGCGGCGGAGCACGTGGTTTAACATGTAAACAAACCACGGAAGGCTCCAAGTTGTCACAGACGGTGACTGTAGTAGCGGCGAATTCCCCCCCCCCCCCGCGGAGGCGCCCCCCCCCTCCTCTTGCCGCTCCAAGCCCTTGCCTAGATTGACTGCAGCTAGGAGCGCCCCTGATAATACCAGTCACTGCATACCTTTCACTGCACCTGTGTGACATCACGCTGTTTTATATACCAGTCTGTGCATACATTTTAACTGCACCTGTGTGACTGCTGCACATTGTATTTTAATACCAGTCACTGCATACCTTTCACTGCATCTGTGTGATTGCACGCTGTTTTATATACCAGCAGTCAGTGCATCCATTTTCACTGCACCTGTGTGACTGCACATTGTTATACCAGCAGCCACTGCAACCTTTTCACTGCACCTGTGTGGTCGTGGAAAGACAAAGACCCGCGTAGGGACAACTGCCTTACAAAGGCACATGATGAAAAAACATAAACTGCAATGGGATGACCACCTGAGGAAAAACAGCACACAAAAGCAAAGCCAACCTCCGCCTCCTCTTCTTCCTTCAGGTGCAGCATCTTCAACTGCTTTATCCCTTGCACCTTCACAGCCACATGCCTCCACTCCACCTCTCACCTTGAGCAGTTCCTGCTCCTCTGCCCACAGCAGCCAGGTGTTCATGAAGGAAATCTTTGAGTGGAAGAAGCTAATGTCTGCCAGTCACCCCCTTGCCCAGCGTCTGACAGCTGGCTTGGTGGAACTGTTAGCTCACCAGCAGTTACCATACTAGCTGGTGGACTCTGAGGCCTTCCGAAAATTTGTGGTGATTGGGACACCGCAGTGGAAGATACCAGGCCGCAATTATTTCTCAAAAAAGGCGATACCCAAACTGTACCGTGATGTTGAAAGGCAAGTGGTGTCATCTCTGGCACACAGCGTTGGGTCAAGGGTCCATCTGACCACTGATGCCTGGTCTGCGAAGCACGGTCAGGGCAGGTACATTACTTATACAGCACATTGGGTCAACCTGGTGACCGCTGGCAAGCAGGGAGTACGTGGCTGTGCAGCGGACCTAGTTGTGACACCTCCACAGCTTGCAGGCAGGCCTGCTGCCACCTCCTCTCCTTCTCCTCCTACTCCTCCTGCTACATTCTCTTCCCTGTCGTCCTCCTCGTCCTCCTCCTTGGCTGAGTGGCAGTGCTACTCTACTGGTGCTGCAATCTCCTCTCCAACTACACACTCCCAGCTCCCCAGGGCCTATACTGCATGCCAAGTACAAAGGTGTCACGCCATCTTGGACATGTCTTGCCTCAAAGCCGAGAGTAACACTGGAGCAGCTCTCCTGGCTTCTCTGAACAAATAGGTGGATCAGTGGCTGACCCCGCACCAACTGGAGATCGGCAACGTGGTGTGTGACAACGGCAGCAATCTCATTCCAGCTTTGAGTTTGGGAAAGTTGACACATGTACCCTGCATGGCACATGTGCTGAATGTAATAATTCAAAGATTTGTGCGTAAGTACCCAGGCTTACAGGAGGTCCTGAAGCAGTCCAGGGAGGTGTGTGGGCATTTCAGGCGATCCTACATGGCCATGGCATGCTTGGCCAATATTCAGCAGAGAGACAACTTGCCGGTGAGGCGCTTGATTTGCGTCTCGCTGGAATTCAACGCTCCTCATGTTTGACTGCCTGCTACAACAGGAGAAAGTCGTCAACGAGTATCTGTACAGCTATGGTGCTAGGTCAGGCTCTGGGGAGCTGGGGATTTTCTTGCCAAGGTTCTGGACACTGATGCGTAATGCCTGCAGGCTCATGCATCCGTTTGAGGAGGTGACCAACCTGTTGAGCTGCAGTGAAGGCGCCATCAGCGACTTGATCCCATATGCTTTCTTCCTGGAGTGTGCCATGCGTAGAGTGGTGGATCAAGCTGTGGACGAGCGTGAACAGGAAGAGGAAGAAGAGTTGTGGGAAGCATCACAGCCAGAACAAGATTTGTCATCAACACCTGCGGCAGCACAGAGGTGGGGGGAGGAGGAGGAAGAGTCGTCTAGGGAAGAGGAGTCAGATGAGGAAGGGTTTGTTTTGAGGAGGAGGCAGAAGAACAACCACAGCAGGCATCACAGGGGGCTTGTGCTGCTCACCTTTCCCGTGGTATTTTTGTGGCTGGGGGGAGAACTTACCTGACATCACTGAGGAAGAGTAAGAGGAGATGGATAGTAGGTCAGCATCCAACTTTGTGCGGATGGGAGCTTTCATGCTGTCCAGCCTGTTGAGGGACCCCCGTATAAAAAAACTCAAGGGGAATGATCTGTACTGGGTGGCAGCAACGCTACTAGACCCTTGGTATAAACACAAAGTACCAAATCTCTAGAAGGCAGAAAGGATGCAGCACTTGCAAGTATGCTTAACAGTGCGTTTAAGGGTGATGTCACAGCACAACGGAATAAAGGTGCCACTGCCAGTAATATTCCTCCTCCTCTTCCCATGTCCACGCAGGCAAGAACAGGACGCTCTAGCGATCTCATGGTGATGTCGGACATGCGGACATTCTTTAGTCCAACGCTTCGCCTCAGCCCTTCCGGATCCACCCTCCACCAGCGCCTCGACACTTAACTGTGGATGTAGACACTCTGACCAGCGATGAACTCCTGACTACTGGGTGTGCAGGCTTGACCTGTGGCCAGAGCTGTCACAATTTGTCATCCAACTTCCTGCTTGCCTTGCCTCAAGCGTCCTGTCAGAAAGGACCTTCAGCGCAGCTGGAGGCATTGTCAGTGAGAAGAGAAGCCGCCTAGGTCAAAAAAGTGTTCAGTACCTAACCTTTATCAAAATGAATGAGCCATGGATCCTGGAGGGCTACTGCCTGCCCGAAGACTAAGTCAGTCCCGCAACACAGCATCTCTGCCTGCACACCGTGTGACTGCCTGCCCCAAAACTAAGTCGGTCCCCACACAGCATCTCTGCCTGTAGGCCACTTGACTGCCTTCTCCGCCATCACCAACAGGGTCCAGGACTCCAACAGCGGCCGCTAACTAAAAGAAGCAGAATTTTTCTGGTGTGTGTACATGCCTACCTAATTTTCCTGCCTGCACTGCGGCTGCAACAACAAAACAAAAGGCATGTACATGTGTCAATTCCCCTTCGTCATCGTTACCTTGCCGTCGTGAAGGGGCTTGTGTATCACAATGAAGCAATGACCGCCGGCTATACGAGTGTCTTGGGGGGCGGGGGGCACACGCAAGATAATAAGGTTGTTGCTTCATTGTGGACAGACCAAATTCGATAAGCTGGACAGTCACTATTGTTCTGTCATTGATCTACCTCAGCCCGGCGACCATATGGGCTAGAAAGCCGCCATCACCTGCGCTCTCGCCATGGTGCGCACCAGTCCAGCTTGGCCATCACTACACAAACAGCTGTTTGCTGTGCGTTACACAGTGAGTTTGGCCTGTCAGTGTGAAGCAGTACACTAATTATTATTATTATTTGTATTATTATTTTTTATTTATATAGCGCCAACATATTCCGCAGCGCATTACAAAGCACAATAAGACGATAAGGGGAACATAGATACAACTAACAAATGTACAGCAGAGTTCCAAGCAGCACAAATATTGTTACAAGAACAGTAAACATTAGGAGGATGACCCTGCCCTTGCGAGCTTACAATCTAATGGGTTGTGGGGGACACACTAGGTAAGGGGGTGGAGGATGGATGAGGCAGTGATTCTTTGCCTTTGATTACATTGTGACAGAGAAGTGAATAAGGGCTATAGAATGTTATAAGCTTGTCTGAAAAGGTGTGTTTTAAGAGTGCGTTTGAAGATGTCCAGGTTTGGAGCATGACGTACAGGCTGTGGAAGAGAGTTCCAGATAAGGGATGATGCTCGTGTAAAGTCCTGGATGCGAGCATGAAAGGAGGTGATCAGCTTAGAGGCCAGGAGAATTTCTTGGGAGGAGCGAAGGTTGCAGGAGGGACAATATCTTGAGATTAGTGAGGAGATGTATGGAGGAGACAACTCCTGGAGGGCTTTGTATGTTAGAGTCAGGAGTTTGAACTGGATCCTTTGGGTAATGGGTAACCAGTGGAGAGAATGGCACAGTGGGGCTGCATCGGTAGAGGGTGTGGAAAGGTGAATGAGGCAGGCCGCTGAATTTAGAAGGGATTGGAGAGGTGCTAGCCTGTTTTTTGGTAGGCCACAGAGCAGGGTGTTGCAGTAGTCTAGGCGGGAGACGATTAAGGCATGAACAAGCATTTTGGTGGCTTCTTGTGTGAGGATACGGAATATATTTTTGAGCTGGAAATAGCAGGTGGTGGTTAATGAGGCAATGTGAGGTTTAAAGGAGAGCTCTGAGTCAAGTATAACCCCCAAGCAGCGGGCCTTAGCGGTTGAGGTTATTGGGGTTTTGTCTATCGTTATGGATGCAATTGGTGGGGGTGTAGATAGCGATGGTGGAAAAATCACAATTTCCGTTTTAGTCGTGTTGAGTTTGAGGAAGCGGGAGGACATGAATGCAGAGACGGCACGTAGACAGTCGGGGACTCTGGATAGTAGTGAGGGCAGGTCAGGAGCTGAGAGATAGATTTGGGTTTCATCCGCATAGAGGTGATACTGGAAGCCAAAAGAGTTAATTAGTTGTCCCAGGCCACGGGTGTAGACTGAGAAAAGAAGTGGCCCAAGAACAGAGCCTTGAGGTACACCAACAGACAGTGGGTGTGGAGAGGAATTGGTGTTAGAGAAGGAGACAGTGTAAGAGCGTCCAGAGAGATAAGAGGAGATCCAGGAATGTGCTTGACCCTTGATTCCTAAAGATAACAGTGTCTGCAGAAGCAGAGCATGATCAACTGTGTCAAAAGCAGAGGAAAGGTCAAGGAGTATTAGAATGGAGAACTGGCCTTTGGATTTAGCTACCAGTAGGTCATTAGCAACTTTCGTGAGAACAGTTTCCGTGGAATGGTGTGTGCGGAATCCAGATTAAAAGGGGTCAAGTAAGGAGTTGGTAGAGAGAAAGGCAGACAATTCTGAGTGGATCCAGCAGTTTAGAAGCAAAGGGGAGGAGAGAGACAGGACGGTAGTTGGATAGAGAAGTTGGATCAAGAGAGGGTTTTTTGATTAGTGGTGTGATTATAGCTTGTTTGAATAAGGAAGGAAAAGTGCCAGTGGAGATAGACAGGTTGAATAGAGTTGTTAGAGCGGGATTAAAGGAGGAGGAAAGCTGGGGGATTAGATGAGAGGGAATGGGGTCCAGGGCACAGGTAGTGAGATGCGCTTTGGAGATTAGTGAGGAAAGACACTGTTCAGTTAGTGTGGTGAAAGATGTTAGAGTGGGAGAGTGGTCTTGTGGAGCGGGGGGGAAGGCAGTTAGTGGTGGGCGAGGGTGCAGGCGGACGGAAAGAACTTCTAGCTGACGGTTGAGCTGGTAAAAATGGTTGCGTGTTGAAGCTATTACGTATTGCATCAATCTTGCTTGTAAAGTATGATGCAAAGTCGTCGGCTGACAGACATGTGGTAGGGGGAGGAGGTGGGGGACGAAGTAGGGAGTTAAAGGTGTTGAACAATTGTTTTGGGTTGTGGGACTGTGAGGAAATGAGCGAGGAGAAATAAGACTGCTTAGCAGAGGTGAGGGCATCCCTGAGCTCCTGCATAGTTTGTCTATAGTGATTGAGGTCCTCTACAGCAGTGCTTTTTCTCCAGCACCTTTCTGCCACCCTGGAGCGCCTTTTCAGCTGTTTGATTTGTTCAGTGAGCCAGGGCTGCCGGTTAGTTTGGCGGGGGCAGGTGGTGGTAAATGGAAAGGCTGAATTCATGGCAGAGGAGACTACACTAAATAAGTAACTGGATGCTGCCTCAGGGTCAGTGTAGGAAGACAGAGTACTTAGAGGTTGCAAGGCCCCAGTCAGGGAATTCACAACCAGGTTGCGGTAATTCCTGCGCGTGACTGTATGGTGTAGTGTTGGAGGAGTTGACGGTAGAGAAGAATTGATTGAGAAGGTAAGAAGGTTGTGGTCTGAGAGGGAAAGCGGAGTGTTATGAAAGCTTGAAATAGAACAGAGGCGGGTAAAGACAAGGTCAAGAGTGTGGCCGTCTTTGTGGGTGGAAGTGGAGGACCATTGTGCGAGGTCAAACGAGGAGGTGAGAGAGAGCAGTTTGGTGGCAGTAGGGCAGTTAGTATCGATGGGTATATTAAAATCTCCAATGATGACAGAGGGTATATCAGTGGAGAGGAACTGGAGAAGCCATGCTGAAAAGTAATCAATGAAAGTAGAAGCTGGACCAGGCAGGCGGTAGATAACAGCAATCTGGATGTGGTATGGAGAATAGAGACGGACAGCATGAACTTCAAAGGATGAGAGTGAGAGTGCGGGCAGTGGTGTGAGTGGCTTAAAGGAGCAGTGTTCAGAGAGGAGGATCCCCACTCCGCCTCCCTGTTTGTGGCCAGGTCTAGGGGCATGACTAAATTTTAGACCACCATATGATAGAGCAGCTGGAGACACTGTGTCTGATGGAGTTATCCATGTTTCGGTGAGCCCCAGGAAGGTGAAAGTGTTGGAGATAAACATGTCATGAATAAAGGCCAGTTTATTACAAACGGAGCGGGAGTTCCATAGAGCCCCAGATATGGGGAGGGTAGAGCTGGGAAGAAGGGGGATGTCGATAAGGTTATAGGTGTTCTGGTAGGGGATGTGGTGAGGTTTGTTATTGGTGGAATAAGTTGTAGTCTGAGCAGTGTGAGGTCTAGGAGTGGGCCCTGGGTTTGGTGATATGTCCCCAGAAGCCAGGAGGAGTAGTAGGCAGAGCAGAGAGATGTGGGGGTGAGACTTGTGTGTATGCAAGTTAGGTTTAGTGAGAGCAGAGGAGGGGTAGTGTGAGCAGAGAAATAGGAATAGTTTGTGGCTAGAGAGAAGGGGAGATGATAGCAGAGAGGGAGCAATGTGTATGGTGTTGCTGACAGTGGGAGGATGACGTGACATGGATTTTCATGAACAGAAGGCAAAAAGAAGCTGTTGAGGAAGACATTTTAAACATTCTGAAGTGGTCTACAGGGAGATCGATAGCTGACAGCAGGAGGGTGGAGTGTGTTTAGATATAGGAATTGCAGAAACAAGCAAGCATATGGTGAAACAGATATTAAACAGTTAAGTAGCAAACCATGTGATCAAAGTGCCGAGTCTCCTGGCAGTTCCTTCTGTTCCCTTCTGGTGCAATTCTGGTCTAATTCGGGTCTTTTGCTGTGCACTTCAAATTATGCACTTAAAATTAATGCACATCTGACTACAGTCATATCTGACTTAGAGACTAGATTAAATAGACAGCAGAGGGGATGGCGATGAGTGCTGGAATGAGGATCAGGTGTGAATGGCCAGGCATGGGCTGTGGGAGGCTGGGTCAGTCTACAGACATGCAAATTATGACTAATTAATTAAGTACACATTGCAGCATAAGGCCTGGCACCAGGAAATGGTCACAATTATGTATGCATACCATAAAGTTAAAAGCAATGCAGGTAAAGTTGAACATAAGCAAGATTTGTTTGATTGCAGAGAGAAATTGCATGAAGACAGATATAAAATCAGATGCAGATGCAGATCATATGCGTACCTGTAATGAGAAGAATGTGGTGTCAGTTCAGACAATAAGGAGATCTCTATGTGCACTTAAGTAGATCTTTCTGGTCTAATTCGGGTCTTTTGCTGTGCACTTCAAATCATGCACTTAAAATTAATGCACATCTGACTAATTGCACTACCTGATTGATGTATACACACACAAGATGTTTTAAAGCACTTTATGCCTCCAATTTAGCATTGCAATGTGATTTCTGCCCTTAAAACCATGCTCTGCGTCAAATCTGTAATTTTCTCCAGGACTTTTGGCGTGTATCCCACTCCGCCATGCCCCCCTCCAGGTGTTAGACCCCTTGAAACATCTTTTCCATCACTTTTGTGGCCAGAATTAGTGTTTGTAGTTTTGAAAGTTCGCCTGCCAATTGAAGTCTAATACGGTTAGCATGTTTTGCGTGACTGCGAACTTTTGGGGAAGTTCGCGTTCAAGGTTCGCAAACCTAAAATCGGAGGTTCGAGCCATCTCTAATCCCCTCTGTACATACCATCCTGTGAATTGCAATCCTCTACATACCCTTCTATCCCCAAGGTACATACCTCCCTGTCACACACTATTCCCTCTGTATATAACCCTCTGTATCCCCTCTGAACAGCAGTCTCCTAGCAGGCATCCTACAGCACTCCCTACAGAACACAGCAGCCAATTTCCTGCTCTCACAGAGAACACGCCCAAAGCTCCCACGTCATTGTGTCACAACAGTATTCCCCTGCTGCTGCTCAAAAGTATGCCAATATAGCCCCCAGCAGCGTCCGCTTGTCAGGTTAACTGAGTCCAGGGCAGATCCTGGAGTGTCCGGTGTTGTGTCCCTCCAGGATCCCCTGTTTCTGCTCAAGAGTACGTCAATGTAGCGCCCAACACCAACCACTTGGCGGGTTACCTGGAGTGTGATCCTAGAGTGTCTTGCAATGCATCCCGCCATTATCCCCCTGATGCTGAAAGTCCCACTACGGAAAATCCAGCATTACCCACTCAGAGTCCCTCTCACTGCTGTCATGCCTGACCGCAGGGCACATGCCCGCCAGGACACACAGTGAGATCTTTATCTCAGTCCAATGCCCGAGCGACCCCCAAGGGCTCACCCTGCCTACTGGAAGCCATTCCGTTGTGTGTCGCATGTCATACATCCTGATTCCTCCATAGCAAGAGACACATTGCTAGCCTGTAGGCTGGTGACGAGTCTATACATACATCGTCCCCAAACTGTCTCCCGAGGGATTAATTCCCAATCACTGTGGACAACAGTAACTGGAAATGTGTCTCTAGCTTTGCTCTTGCAATAAACTATAGTTTAAATTGAAAGCAAGCAGATATCCCTTCCTATAGTAATATGCCTAAAAGCAGTTATATAAAACTATTGCAGGAAGTGCCACAGCAGAAAATGGCTTGTTATTTTGTAAATGATATATTACTGCATTTTAAAAAAAATGAAATGACCTTTGTCAACATTATCATGATGCTATTCTTCTAACTCTCTACAAAAGTATCATGATAATGTGAGTCGCCCCACCCCTTGGTCATAATTTTCAAAACATGGTGTCACAAATGTTTTTAATATCTGAAGCATTAGATGAAGGGTCTTAGTACCATACTAGCTGACTACCCATCTCTGCAGCTTCACAATAGATATGAGTTCTATACTTTATTAGAGTTTTAAATTCTAAAATAACAATAACAGAATCACATTTTCACACATTTTCACAACTGCTCAAAAGAAAATAAAAATAATGAATGCTTCTTTTTTTCTAACTTTCTTGCTAAATGTCTAATGTAAGACAATGGAGATCTAAAGATTAAATTAAGCTACTGCTATGACAATGTGGTAAAGCTCCTAATTGCTGATCGTAGTGTGATATAGGAGTGTCAAGGCTATGTACTAAAGGCTTTAAACTGTGACGGTATATTTTTCCACATGTTATGGCAGATTGCAGTAAGTTAAATGTTTATTTCATTAATTTTCTGTATGAAGCGTTAGTGTATTTATAATAATAATTATTACAATTTCTTAAACTGGGTCTTTGATTAATAATTTAATATACTTTCATTATTGATTTTATGACATGTCTAGCCTACTATGAACAGTGTAAGCCTTTCTTGATTTCACTTCTATGTAATGAGGGACTACTTAAAGCATTCATTCAGCGTACATTCACTCAGTTTGGCCTTCTACTACATAGATTTGGTAAGCTTGTGCAATCAAGATTGTATAGTTGATGGCCACCTTAAAGCCTGGGACACACCTTGAATTTTAATTGGCCAATCACTTACTGATTTTACCACCTCCATGTAGCGTAAGAGTTAAGCTACACAATCTGCTCACAGTATTTAAAATCTGTTGACCCTTAAGGTCCGTACACACGCCGGACTGGAGGCAACGACGGGTCCGTCGTCACCTCCCGCTGGGTGGGCATTCCAGCAACAGTCCGGCGTGTGTACAGTCTGTCGGCGGACTGATACGGCTGTTTCTGAGCGATCCGCTGGGGGGATCGCTCAGAAGCAGCTGTATCAGTCTGCAGACAGACTGTACACATGCCGGACGGTCCTGGAACGCCCACCCAGCGGGAGGTGACGACGGACCCATCGTTGCCTCCAGTCCGGCGTATGTACGGACCTTTAGAGATGTCGTGAACATAGAAATTTCAGTTCGCTAACAGCAAACACGAATTTCCGCAAATGAACATGCGAACCGCCATAGACTTTAATGGGCAGGCGAATTTTAAAACCTACAAAGACTGTTTCTGGCCACAAAAGTGATGGAAAAGTTGTTTCAAGGGAGTTAATGCAAAGTTAATGCAAATACGGAGTTAATGCAAAGTCATGGTTTTAATCCCTAAAGGGAAGGAATCACATTATGCACAGCTCTGGGTGTCAGTGGGTTGTGGAGTGTCACACACAGAGAAATGCAATAGTACTATCAGAATACAGTGAAATAATAATGCACAGGAGTGGTACTGTGTCTGCAAGTTAATGTAGCAACAGCAGTAGTGTGCATACAGCTCTGGGTGTCAGTGGGCTGTGGAGTGTCTCACACAGAGAAATGCAGTAGTACTAACAGAATACAGTGAAATAATAATGCACTGAGTGATTCTGTGCGTGCAACTTAACCACTTGAGGACCGTGGGCTTTAACCCCCTTAAGGACCAGGCACTTTTTTCCATTCAGACCACTGCAGCTTTCACGGTTTATTGCTCGCTCATACAACCTACCACCTAAATGAATTTTGGCTCCTTTTCTTGTCACTAATAAAGCTTTCTTTTGGTGCTATTTGATTGCTGCTGCGATTTTTACTTTTTATTATATTCATGAAAAAAGACATGAATTTTGGCAAAAAAAAAGATTTTTTTTTAACTTTCTGCGCTGACATTATTCAAATAAAGTAAAAATTCTGTATACATGCAGCGCGAAAAATGTGGACAAACATGTTTTTGATGAAAACCCATTCAGCCTATATTTATTGGTTTGGGTAAAAGTTATAGCATTTACAAACTGTGGTGCAAAAAGTGAATTTTCCCATTTTCAAGCATCTATGACTTTTCTGACCCCCTGTCATGTTTCATGAGGGGCTAGAATTCCAGGATAGTATAAATACCCCCCAAATGACCCCATTTTGGAAAGAAGACATCCCAAAGTATTCACTGAGAGTCATAGTGAGTTCATAGAAGATATTATTTTTTGTCACAAGTAAGCGGAAAATGACACTTTGTGACAAAAAAAAAATAAAAAAGTTTCCATTTCTTCTAACTTGCGACAAAAAAAAAAATGAAATCTGCCACGGACTCACCATGCCCCTTTCTGAATACCTTTAAGTGTCTACTTTCCAAAATGGGGTCATTTGTGGGGTGTGTTTACTGTCCTGGCATTTTGGGGGGTGCCTAATTGTAAGCACCCCTGTAAAGCCTAAAGGTGCTAATTGGACTTTGGACCCCTTAGCGCAGTTAGGCTGCAAAAAAGTGCCACACGTGGTATTGTCGTACTCAGGAGAAGTAGTACAATGTGTTTTGAGGTGTATTTTTACACATACCCATGCTGGGTGGGAGAAATATCTCTGTAAATGACAATCTTTTGATTTTTTTTTACACACAATTGTCCATTTACGGAGAGATTTCTCCCACCCAGCATGGGTATGTGTAAAAATACACCCCAAAACACATTGTACTACTTCTCCCGAGTACGGCAATACCACATGTGTGGCACTTTTTAGCACCCTAACTGTGCTAAGGGGCCCAAAGTCCAATGAGTACCTTTAGGATTTCACAGGTCATTTTGCGGAATTTGATTTCCAGACTACTCCTCACGGTTTAGGGACCCTAAAATGCCAGGGCAGTATAGGAACCCCACTAATGACCCCATTTTAGAAAGAAGACACCCCAAGGTATTCCGTTAGGAGTATGGTGAGTTCATAGAAGATTTTATTTTTGTCACAAGTTAGCGGAAATTGATTTTAATTGTTTTTTTTCACAAAGTGTCATTTTCCGCTAACTTGTGACAAAAAATAAAATCTTCTATGAACTCACCATACTCCTAACGGAATACCTTTGGGTGTCTTCTTTCTAGAATGGAGTCATTTGTGGGGTTCCTATACTGCCCTGGCATTTTAGGGGCCCTAAACCGTGAGGAGTAGTCTTGAAACCAACAATGTCGCAAAATGACCTGTGAAATCCTAAAGGTACTCATTGGACTTTGGGCCCCTTAGCGCACTTAGGGTGTAAAAAAGTGCCACACATGTGGTACCGCCGTACTCAGGAGAAGTAGTATAATGTGTTTTGGGGTGTATTTTTACACATACTCATGCTGGGTGGGAGAAATATCTCTGTAAATGACAATCGTTTGATTTTTTTTTACACACAATCGTCCATTTACAGAGAGATTTCTCCCACCCAGCATGGGTATGTGTAAAAATACACCCCAAAACACATTATACTACTTCTCCTGAGTACGGCGATACCACATGTGTGGCACTTTTTTGCAGCCTAGGTGCGCTAAGGGGCCAAACGTCCTATTCACAGGTCATTTTGAGGCATTTGTTTTCTAGACTACTCCTCACGGTTTAGGGCCCCTAAAATGCCAGGGCAGTATAGGAACCCCACAAGTGACCCCATTTTAGAAAGAAGACACCCCAAGGTATTCTGTTAGGAGTATGGTGAGTTCGTAGAAGATTTTATTTTTTGTCACAAGTTAATGAAAAATGACACTTTGTGAAAAAAAAACAATAAAAATCAATTTCCGCTAACTGTTGACAAAAAATAAAATCTTCTATGAACTCGTCATACACCTAACAGAATACCTTGGGGTGTCTTTTTTTCTAAAATGGGGTCACTTGTAGGGTTCCTATACCGCCCTGGCATTTTACGGGCCCAAAACCGTGAGTAGTCTGGAAACCAAATGTCTCAAAATGACTGTTCAGGGGTATAAGCATCTGAAAATTTTGATGACAGGTGGTCTATGAGGGGGCGAATTTTGTGGAACCGGTCATAAGCAGGGTGGCCTTTTAGATGACAGGTTGTATTGGGCCTGATCTGATGGATAGGAGTGCTAGGGGGTGACAGGAGGTGATTGATGGGTGTCTCAGGGGGTGGTTAGAGGGGAAGATAGATGCAATCAATGCACTGGGGAGGTGATCGGAAGGGGGTCTGAGGGGGATCTGAGGGTTTGGCCGAGTGATCAGGAGCCCACACGGGGCAAATTAGGGCCTGATCTGATGGGTAGGTGTGCTAGGGGGTGACAGGAGGTGATTGATGGGTGTCTCAAGGTGTGATTAGAGGGGGAATAGATGCAAGCAATGCACTGGCGAGTTGATCAGGGCTGGGGTCTGAGGGCGTTCTGAGGGTATGGGCCCTAGGGGCAGATAGGGGTCTAATCTGATGGGTAGCAGTAACAGGGGGTGATTGATGGGTAATTAGTGGGTGTTTAAAGGAGAGAACAGATGTAAACACTGCACTTGGGAGGTGATCTGATGTCGGATCTGCGGGCAATCTATTGGTGTGGGTGGGTGATCAGATTGCCCACAAGGGGCAGGTTAGGGGCTGATTGATGGGTGGCAGTGACGGGGGGTGATTGATGGGTGGCAGTGACAGGGGGTGATTGATGGGTGATTGACAGGTGATTGACAGGTGATCAGTGGGTTATTACAGGGAAGGACAGATGTAAATAATGCCCTGGCGAATTGATAAGGGGGGGGTCTGAGGGCAATCTGAGCATGTAGGCGGGTGATTGGGTGCCCGCAAGGGGCAGATTAGGGTCTGATCTGATGGGTAACAGTGACAGGTGGTGATAGGGGGTGATTGATGGGTGATTGATGGGTAATTAGTGGGTGTTTAGAGGAGAGAATAGATGTAAACACTGCGCTTGGGAGGTGATCTGATGTCGGATCTGCGGGCGATCTATTGGTGTGGGTGGGTGATCATATTGCCCGCAAGGGGCAGGTTAGGGGCTGATTGATGGGTGGCAGTGACAGGCGGTGATTGATGGGTGGCAGTGACAGGGGGTGATTGATGGGTGATTGACAGGTGATTGACAGGTGATCAGTGGGTTATTACAGGGAAGGACAGATGTAAATAATGCCCTGGCGAATTGATAAGGGGGGTCTGAGGGCAATCTGAGCGTGTAGGCGAGTGATTGGGAGCCCGCAAGGGGCAGATTAGGGTCTGATCTGATGGGTAACAGTGACAGGTGGTGATAGGGGGTGATTGATGGGTGATTGATGGGTAATTAGTGGGTGTTTAGAGGAGAGAATAGATGGAAACACTGCGCTTGGGAGGTGATCTGATGTCGGATCTGCGGGCGATCTATTGGTGTGGGTGGGTGATCAGATTGCCCGCAAGGGGCAGATTAGGGGCTGATTGATGGGTGGCAGTGACAGGAGGTGATTGATGGGTGATTGACAGGTGATTGACAGGTGATTGACAGGTGATCAGGGGGGATAGATGCATACAGTACATGGGGGGGGTCTGGGGAGAATCTGAGGGGTGGGGTGATCAGGAGGGGGCAGGGGGGGATAAAAAAAATTGCGTTGACAGATAGTGACAGGGAGTGATTGATGGGTGATTAGGGGGGTGATTGGGTGTAAACATGGGTCTGGGGGGTGGGCGGGGGGGGGGGGGGGGGGTCTGAGGGGTGCTGTGGGCGATCAGGGGGCAGGGGGGGGGAATCAGTGTGCTTGGTGCAGACTAGGGTGGCTGCAGCCTGCCCTGGTGGTCCCTCAGACACTGGGACCACCAGGGCAGGAGGCAGCCTGTATAATACACTTTGTAAACATTACAAAGTGTATTATACACTTTGTATGCGGCGATCGTCGGGTTAACATCCCGCCGGCGCTTCCTTATGGCCGGCGGGATGTTGCGGCGGGTGAGCGGTTCAGATTGTAGGACTTCATGTCAGATACTGTACAGACCCAGACTGGGTGCACTCCAGGCCAGAGCGAGCCAAAGGACTTACTAACAGAGACATGAAGGACAGTCTGGAGCACATGTACGCCAAGGTCATAGGCAAATTTCAGTTGAGCAGAACATCACAGAATAGGCAGATTACTGCTTAAAAGGAAATGGATGTTGATATTTCCATAATTTGGTGGTAAGACTATGAAGTTATGACCCGGAGAATCACTTTCCACATGAAAACCACATTCAAGAGCTAAAGAAGACCCTGCTATGAAGAAAAGACAGTATAGGGGGTCAGACTGCTGCATGAAGAACTGCAAAGACTGCAAGTGAATAAAAGGAAAGAAAGAAAACAAAAATGAAACATAATGGCATTCAGGCATGTAATATACTTTATTTACAAGGATATGTGCAATTTACGTTTTAATAATGAAAGTAAACATCTTATGTGGGTGTTTTTATTACTTTTAACACTCATGCTGCTGGTTAATGTGTAATGTGGAAAAGAGCCCTTTGCCTTTGTCCAGAGATGAGATGGCATAGTTGGATTGGTTGCATTTTAAAGTAAAGGCCACACTGTTGTTTTTTTTAACTTGGAGTATCAATAATAATAATAATTTTAAAACAATCAGCACCATGGATAGCATCTGCCTCCGAGCTAAATTTGTCTAAAATATTGGCTTAGGAGCATCACGATCACATGTTTTTGTAAGTATGAAAACTTTTAAATGCAAATAATGAATTATGTGAGAACCAAGAAGCAATGCCAAGGGTTAGTTAACTCTCTTGGTATCGCATCCTTTGCAAATGTTAATTCATGAGGCCCACTGTGCTGTCTGGTGAACCTCAGGACTATTCTATGTCTCTCAATATTTTTATGTAGGACAATGTAGGGCAAATAATTTCCAGATCAACTCTATGATTTTCATTTGTCATTGAAATTAATAAAATAATATGTTTAGAAATAAGAATTTGAAGAGGAATTAAGATAAGCGATATACATGTCTCCTGCAAAGTCCTGAAGCCTAAGTGTCCTTGACATTAAAGCAGTGAAATGATGGACCAGAAATGGAAATTGTTCTGTTATATGCATCCCATTCTAGCAATTATAGTTTGTGTATAATGAGTGACCAACATTAATGCTGCGTAGCAGGTCTGAGCTGCAACTATGAAATGGCTTTGCAAAAAAAAAAACTGGGCCTGTTCTGTCCCTCTCACACTTCTACCCATTCTGCATCTTGTCATAAGTTCTGCATCCATTTTATCCTACACAACTGTCCACAATGATTCATATTCTCCTATATTGTTCTGTGCTATAGTATAACTGTACTTATAAGTACTGTATGTATTAATATTATTATTATATATTGGATTTATATAGCGCCAACATATTACGCAGCGCTATACAATAAATAGGATTACAGACAATGATAACAGGGGTGACAGCACAATACAGGTAATAGACAATAGATACAACAATACAGGTAATAAGCAATAAGATACACAACAAAATGCAGATAGTAGTACAATGCCAGATCATACACTGGAGTGGTAGTGGTAAAAATACAAGTTCCAAATTCTGGGTAAAGTGCACACAGTCAAGTAGGATACACAAGGGGAGAGGGCCCTGCCAAAGGCTTACAATCTACAGGGAGGGGTTGGAGACACAAAAGGAGGGTGTGCAACAAGAAATTCTTGGCAGAAAGGATTAGGGCAGTGTTGAATTGATGTAGGCCTCCTTGAAGAAGTGAGCTTTGAGTGCTTTTTTGAAGGTGTTGAAGGTGGAAGCGAGCCTGATGGGCAGTGGAAGAGAGTTCCACAGGATGGGGGCAGCTCTAGTGAAGTCCTGTAGTCGTGCATGGGAGTGCGAGATGCGTGGGGTGGTTAAGAGGAGGTCGTTGGAGGAGCGAAGTGGGCGGCCAGGTGTATATCTGCTGACCAGTTCAGAGATGTAGGTTGGGCAGGACTTGTGTATGGATTTGTAAGCCAAACATAGGATCTTGAAGCCGATTCTGAAGCAAATTGGAAGCTGTAACGATTGGTGTAGCAACACAGATATCTGATTATGTGTGATCTGTAGATTCACCAATAATACAGACGTTATACCTGATTATGTGGTGATCTGCAGTATCACCAATAATACAAGTATAGCTGGTAACCAATGAGGTATGTAGTGCTTGGTGTAACAGTAACATAATAGTTTAGCTAGACCTCACCAGAGGAGCTGGTGGGTACAATAGAACACTGTAACTGATTAGTTTGGCTCAACCTCACCAGAGGAGCTGGTGGGTACTATTAGAACACAGTAACTGATTAGTTTGACTTAACCTCACCAGAGGAGCTGGTGGGTACTATTAGAACACAATAACTGATAGTTTGGCTAACCTCACCAGAGGAGCTGGTGGTACTATCAGGACACAATAACTGATAGTTTGGCTTAACCTCACCAGAGGAGCTGGTGGGTACTATCAGGACACAATAACTGATAGTTTAGCTTAACCTCACCAGAGGAGCTGGTGGGTACTATCAGAGGAGCACCTCACCAGTGACAAGGGCTCACTGGTGAGTAGAGAAGTCAGACAGGCTATGATCAGTAACGAGCGAGCAGGCACAGTACAGAATCAACAGGCAAGAGAATAGTAAGATATCAGACAAGGTTCAGCAACAGAGTCAGATGGGCAGATGTACAGGAACGATTAGCAAGAGCAGAGTCAGAGGGTAGCAAGAGTCATACACAGAATATCAATAAATAGTAAACAATATCCTAGTCTTGTGTGAAATCCCTGGTTTCCTCCCAGATCAAAGCACACCAGAAACTATCTAAGGTCTGAGCGCTAGCACATAAGTATTCGCAACAGCAGACAAGTTGCGAGTGAACAGAGAAGGCTTATGAAGCAGAGGAGACCCCACGGCCGCGCCCACAACAATCATCCAATCCGGAGGGCCGTGCGTCTCCTCTGACGTCAGCCGACCGGCCGGTCAGCTAATGCGCCTCCTCCCTGCATACAGGTCCTGTCTCCGCGCGCGCCTGCGCGATATGGCAACTCTATGTGCAAACGACAGACCCGTCCTCGGCGTACTAGATGCCAGAGGCACGGGCAATGTCCCTGAACAGGAAGGCAAGGCGGCTGCGGAAACACCCTGCGTGTCCGCAGCCGCCATTACTGCGGATGTTACAGAAGTCAATGAAGGGATTTGCGTAGGTGAGTCGTGGAGACAGAGCGGTGGGAGGAGTAGATGAGTCTGGCTGCTGCGTTCATGATGGATTGTAGGGGGGGCGATACGGTTTTGAGGAAGACCTGACAGGAGGGAGTTGCAGTAGTCCAAGCGGGAGATGATGAGGGCATGGAGAAGAAGTTTGGCAGTGTCTGGGGTCAGGAAAGGCTGGATCTTGGAGATGTTGCGTAAATGGAAATAGCAGGCCCTAGCTATGGTTTGGATGTGGGGGGTGAAGGAGAAGGCTGAGTCCAGGGTGACACCCAGGCTGCGGGCTTGTGTGGTTGGACGAATGATTGTGCCATTGACAGTGACGTAGAGGTCTGTGGGGAGTGAAACAGCACGGGGCAGGAAGATTAGGAGTTCGGTCTTATCCAGGTTTAATTTTAGGAACCTAGCAGACATCCAGGATGAAATATCCGAGAGGCCAGAGGATACCTTCTCCATGATGGTGGTGGAGAGGTCAGTGGTATGGAGGTAAATCTGGGTGTCATCTGCATATATGTGATAGTTGAAACCCAGAGAGGAGATGAGTTTTCCGATGGAGGCGGTGTAAATGGAGAACAGCAGGGGACCAAGAACAGAGCCTTGGGGGACCCCAACTGAAAGTGGGATGGAGGTTGAGGAGGAACCATTGAAGGAGGTCTTGAAGGAGCGATTTTAGAGGTAGGAGGAGAACCATGCTAGGGCAAGGTCTTGGATACCCACAGATTGCAGGGACTGGAGAAGCAGGGAGTGATCAACAGTGTCGAATGCTGATGAGAGCTCTAGGAGGAGAAGTATAGTGTATTTTCCTTCAGCCTTGGCAAGCATGAGGTCATTGACGACCTTGATGAGGGCAGCCTCGGTGGAGTGGGCTGGCCGGAATCCTGATTGTAGGGGGTCAAACAGGGAGTTGGAGTCAAGGTAATGGGTCATGCGTTGGTGGACAAGACGCTCCAGGAGTTTAGATGCAAAAGGGAGTAAGGAGATAGGGCGGTAGCTGGATGGAAGTGAGGAGTCTAGTGAGGGTTTTTTAAGTAGGGGAAGTACAGTGGCCTGTTTGAAGTCAGAGGGGAAGGTGCCCATGGAGAGGGAGAGGTTAAACAGAGAGGTGAGGACAGGAGCCAGAAGAGGGAAGTGACAACGGAGGCAGTTGGATGGCAAAATAACTCAACACTTTGTACACCAGTCATAACATTCATCAACACAAAAGGATCAGTCATTGTCTTTCTCAAAAAGTTTCTGCAGCTGTGGTACAACCCCTTTTAAAAAAAGTTTTAAAAATCATTAACTGCATCTCAGAGGAGCTCACCATCTAATGTGCACATCATAGTCTTTGCAAGGTCGTGGTTCAGTAGTGTCCAAGACCGGGAAAACACAAAGAAGACAAAAAAAAAAAAAAAAACAGGAGCCAATGTTGTAATATGCCAAGACACCAGATATATTCTAGAATAAGAGGATTGCTAACAATGTTCAAGTTGCAATAGAAATGCAACCACCAACAAGGCCTAGGGATGAACAACCGCCTCGGCCTGGGTTTGCTAGGGTCCTTGCTGGTCGCACTTCTGGTAAGATAGTTAGCTCATGATTGGGATGTACTAAAATACAACTTCCCAACAGAGGTATAGCAGTAGCAAACTGGTGGACGGAGGTGCCCAAAAATGATAAAATAATGAAAAATAGTGTAAAAAGGAGAGGAATTAATTGGCTTACCTCTCCTGTGGAATATGACTGCCAAAATGACTTTTGCACACAAAGAAAAACAGGATCAGACAATGCGTTTTGCAGGCATTCACCTCTTAATCACTACTACCAAAAAGTGCCATGTGGCTAAAGGAGACCACATGGCACTCCTGCTCTACAAGGAGAGGTAAGCCAACTACTACCTTTCCTTTTTAAACTGTTTTTAACTATATCATTTTTGGTCACCTCCATCCTTCAGTTTTATCTATTTAGTCTTTGACCAGTTTGGGGAAAAGCCAGTTAGCCTTCCAGTATGTTTTTGGGATGTGGAAGGAAACTGAAGTGCCCGGAAGATATTGGGAGAACATATTAACTTCATGCAGATCATGTCCTGACCAAGATTTGAACCTGGAAAGGATCCTAGTGCTACAAGGTACGAGTCCTAGCCACTTAGTCACTATGCTGTCCCAAATAGTTTACTGACTAAACTGTCCAAACAAAACTCTCAGCTCCTGCAGAATTCAAAAATATAAGCAATTCTCTCAGCCGACTACACTGAGCCAGTCTTGTATTTCTGTGAAAAGGTAACAAAAGTCAGGATATATTTTACTGGACGCGTTTCAAGCAGCAGCAAAATTCTGGCGTCCCTGAGCTTCACTTAACACAAATCTCAAGTCCTAAAAATAAATACAGCATAACATCTGTCATTCATAAATGATATTTTCTGCTGCATTTTTTGGAAATAAAACAATTATTTACTTTAGCACTTGCATATTAAATTTCGGCAACCTCTTGGAATAAATCTCTCAGCTGGCACCACAGGGCAATTCCAGACACAAACATTGCTGTGATCTATGCGACGAAAGGAGAGATCAGTATAAATAAAATGTGCCTTCCTTCATTCCGTTCTTTAGGTTTCTTATTAGCTCTGCAAGGCAGAAGAGAGATGAAGAAGAACATCTTAAGAAACACTCGGAGCTCAAGTATGATTTTATTTTTCATTTTCACCTTGTTCCCGGAAGCCTCGTGACCAAGCTGCAGCACAAGTGTCACAGCTAAGTAAAGGAATGGTGGCAGCTCAAGAACATCTTGGGAAAGCTGTCAGAAAAAACTCATACATCAGTGGTATGTTGTACATGTAGCAGCATTTTCACATACACTACGGTACTGTGGCTGGTGGTGTTGATCATCCTATTGTTGGTACTTCTGTTGGATTTTAATATGCATTGAGCTAAGCAAAGGACAATACTAGGATTAGGGCGCAGGCATCACAAAGAGCCATATGGTCCTGATGCAACATCTGAATAAGATTCCCCTCATAGCTAAAGAAAAAAAATATTTAGAACTTACCTTTTTTTTATTAATGTAGACTTGATAAATATGACATTCTTTGCATCTTGCAAGACTAGACATACCTTCACTGTTACTTCTTACCCATAGCTTTTTTCTCCTGCCTATTTTTGGCCTGCATGGGAGCAGCCATCTTGCTCAGTATGTCAGCACTATAAACAGATCAGAAATAATTCACAGAATTTTTTTTCTGCTCTGCAAATGCCTCAGATGGCCAGCTGAAGAATCAGTTTCTTATTGGTTATTTCTTTGAACATAGGATGATAAAAAGAGGCACCATATTGACATATAGTAGAATTGGATACATCATTCGGGATACCCAATTTTACATTAATTATCCTGCGTTCAGCATCAGAAACACTTCCTGTATCTATATATGGATATGTAATCCTGTAATCCCAGTGATGCTTAGCATAGGCCAGAAGTGTCTACATTCAGCTCACGGGCCAAACACTGCCCACCTGGCCTTTTTTAGTAACCCCCGAAGCTCTACATAAAGTGAAAATGCGTGTGGTCCACTGGCCGTTGCTGCTCTGCCTTTACCCAAACTCCCATATTTATTACTATAGGTCCACAAAAATGTGGTCGACAAAGTCTGCATAAGCAGACATATTTTTCATATATATACCCTTGTGCCCATTATTTTGTAGTTCTATAATAACTGCTGTAGGACTATGGAACCTTCCTAGTTCTGTTTCCCAGTTCCATCTTGTACAGTTGCTCAAAACATTTCCTGGAAGTTCCAATTTTCCCCAGACAGTGGCCTATTCACATGACAACAAGCAACGCTTTTTTGGGTGGTCATGTAATGTGACCAAAGACACTTTCTGATTTGCCACTGGTAGCTAGCACTCTAAGTCATAAGAGACCCTACTGAAGGCCCATTCAGACACAAGACCTGCACTGACATTCCCTTCTTGACAGACAAGTTATATTTACCTGCTCCGGTTGGCTTCTTCTCTTCCTCCACCGGCGGCTCTGAACTCGACAGGTATTCTGGGTCCCGATCACATCCAATCACATGATATGACGTGATTGTGATCCAGGAGCCCATGTCAGCATTACAGCGTCACCCAGTGGTGGAAGAGGGATGATGGAAGAGACTCTTTCATCGCCCTCTTTCACCACCGGGTGGCACTGTAACAATGACGCGGGATCTTGGGTCCCAATCACATGTCATACCACGTGATCGGAAATGAAGAGACCTGCAAGGACTACGTCGCCACTGTGGTGGAGGAAAAAGAAGCCGATTCAGCCATCTGGACAGGTATGTATTTGAGCTCTCTGCCGCCACCCCTACTCTGCCGCCATACACCCTGTTGAGCCTGCTAGGTTGGGGAAGACTCGAATCCCCAGCGGCAGGAAAAATTCGGCCCTGCTGCTTACTTTATTTGGCTGCTAAAGTGTTCTGATCACTGAGAGACCTAAGATTTGGACCATTTTTGGTGCAAAACATTGAAAATCTTAGCTTATTGTTGAATATAAATTGCATTTATGAAATGTTTATTGATAGGTCTTTGCATTTGATAACATTTTTGTAAATTGAGCCAAACTTATAAAGAAAATGCAACTGATAAGCTGAGGGTAAACTGATGATTTCACAAAGCATGATGTAATAGCATTTGAGAACACAGGCCATTATCATTTACTAGCAGAAGGCTCACATTTCTGCAATACACATTTATGAACATAGTGGAAAACCATTGTAAAGCTGTCTGTTTTAGTTTCTTTTATCAAAATATTATTTGCCTTATCATTTTAGATTATGCTAATGTATTTACAGTTTACTGTTGAGATACTGGATCTTATATGATGACACTTACATCTCTGCCAATGTACAAACACAATCATATTGTTACATAATATTTAAAGGCCATTCGCTTTGTCCATTTAAATGGACAGAATGTTTTCTTGTACTCAAAAGATGATTAAAAGAAGAATTAAAAGTTGAGAAAAATATTAATCCCAATTGGTAGATCCCTAAATGGTTTCTACAGGTTATATATGAAAAAAACACAGTTGGCAGGTTGCTGACATTGTGCAAGTATTATAGGTCACATTGTATTGTATGTATAAGTATACATAGTGTTCTGAACAAATGTTTGCAATTTCTGCTCCCCAACACCCTTGCTGTCACTGACTAATATTTTCCTGTTAGTCCAGCAATGATATATATGGTGGCTGGCATGGGGGAGGGTAGTCAGTATACCAAACAGCTGAGGTTCTTCCGTAGACTGGTGCAAAAAAAAGGAGACCAGTTAATAATATGTGACAGGCAACTCTATAAGCATATTTGTCTGTCTGTGCTTATTGTGTATTTGGCATTTTGCTACTTGAGATCAGTAAATTCTTGGATTAAAAAAAAAATATTTGTTAACATAAGCAGTTTTCATATTATACTTCTTCTTTCTTCTTCTTTCATCTTGTACTTCTTCACCAAGGAAATTACCACAGTATGTCATGCAATATAGTGGACAGAATAGCTGAACAAAGAGGATATGTTTAGTGCTCTTGGGTAATGTCATAGCTAAAGGGCAGTGGTTTTTGTTTTTCAGACTGTTAGGGATAATAATCAGTTAAATAATAAAAAGATTCACTTTTGCTTTCTCTTTACTCTGACAAACCAGAAGACCAGGCCAATCTACCCTTTTGTTTAACATTTTATTTTTAGAAAATCAAAGGCTTCTGAAACAACTGAGTGTTCTCTTCCTGATTTTAAAACTGCATTGTTTGGCTACTCAGTGGTGCCTAGTGGTCAGTTCCTGACTGCCTGGCGGTCTGCTTCTGAATCTGATGGATCCTGGCTACCCAGGGGAGACTTCCTGGTGGATTGGTCCAGGCTGCCTGGGGGATGGGTCCAGGCTGCCTGGGGGATGGGTCCTGGCTGCCAGGTTCCTGGCTACCCAGTAGAGGCTTCCTGGCTGCCTAGTGGATGGGCCCTGGCTGTCTGGGGATGGTTTCCTGGCTACCTGGGGGGGGGGGGCTTCCTGGCTGCCTGGTGGATAGCTCCTGGCTGCCTGGTGGATGGCTCCTGGCCACCCGGGGGGGGGGGGGGGGGTGGCTTCCTGGCTGCCTAGCAGTGATGGGTCCTGGATGTCTGGGGGTTGGCTCCTGGCTGCCTGGTGGATGGGTCCTGGCTGCCTGGGGGCTGGCTCTTGGCTGCCTGGTGGACGGGTCTTGGCTGCCTGGGGGCTGGCTCTTGGCTGCCTGGTGGACGGGTCCTGGCTGCCTGGGGGCTGGCTCTTGGCTGCCTGGTGGACGGGTCCTGGCTGCCTAGGGGTGAAAGGTCCTGGATGCCTGGGGGTTGGCTCCTGGCTGCCTAATGGATGACTCCTGGCTACTCAGGGGAGAGTTTCTGGCTGCCTGGGGGACAGCATTGAGTCCTGATCCTTACAGGTGACGGATGTTGGCAGTGTATTTGTAGCTTTAGATATAGATCACTGCTGAGATTGCTTTATTTGCATGGATTCCTTTAGTATAATATTTCATTATATTTAAAGGGATTGCAGTTTTGCTTGCTTCATCTAATACGGTTGTGGCATTGCCCACTAACATGCCTTGTAACTGTCTAAAAAAAGTACTAGCCTCCAATATAAATGGGTGTTTTGTGTCACTCAGAGGTCCTGATAACCACCACATTACATTTCATTAGCAAAGTGGTGCTCATAAAATTGAAATTTAGCAGGAATAAACACGAGAGAAACAATCCAGCTTGTTCAAGACCGTCTGGCATGTCTATTTTTTTAACTGGAAGCTTCATTATTCAAGATAACTTCCTTTTCCTGTGGAATATTGCTCAAGACAGTTGTAGATAGGTGATAAATGAGACAAGGTTTTAGTTATTGATAGTAAAAATGTCCTGTTTTTTATGACCTAATCAGGTGGTTAGTGTTTTGTTATCTTACAGAAGGGGAGAGGTGAAAGAATTAGATGCAGACAAAGAGTTTAATAGGGTTGTGGTGGGTGTGTGGGTGCTTCTAGTGGTATCTCTACGAGAATGGATCATGTTGCCACTTTCCACATGAAATGGAATAAATGTAAATGCTTCGCTATCATTGCATCTTAAAGACAAGTACTAGATATTATTTATCAGCTCTGCTTGGCAGTAAAAATGCTATGAAACAAATCTGCAGAACAACAGTGCACACTATTACCGTAAACAATATAAAAGCCGCTTTATTTTTTATTCTGCTCTTACATATTCTTTTACGACGCCTGTATTTTCACGTTTACCTTTGAAACCAACATGGCTGCTGCTTTGCTCTCTGTGTTAAATTGTTTCTGAAAAGAGATATCTATATAAAAATGAACTAGCTTTTTACAGGTTCTTTAAGTGGCCGGTACACCCCAAAACAATTTACCTCATGGTTTTACATAATAGGGTTTATGACGCTGACCACAAAGGGTTACCTCAGAACAAATCTGTGGTAACTTTTTTTTTTATGTTCAGTTTCCCTGCAGCCTCTCTATTAACATCTTTATTTTTACTTTTCTCAGTAAAACAACAACAACAAAGATGAAAGAAATATTTATCGCACTGGCAACATCGCTTTCATGGAGAGATTGCTGCTTGCCTTTCTTCACAGAATAGAAAATTCACATATGAAGACTGCGGCTTGGCACCTGCTTTAAAACCTTCTTGATGAAGCAAAGGTTGTCTTCATTAAGAGCATTAATATTCATGCCGCATGGTAATTTTGACACAGAAAAGGTCTCTGTAACCTTTTCTTGTGTGAGAATTTTTTACTTCTCAAGGAAATTACAGTCCAGCAATGACTTAATTAATGCTGGATTTCCACGGCAGGTTTTGAAGGGCTGTCAGTTTGGGCTTCTAGTAGCTGTCAAGCAGGGAGACTAGACTGAAGGGAAGAGAGACTGAACCTAGAGCAACTCCAATCCCTGCACATAGAAAACAATACACTTTAGCACTTATGTCTAAATTAAATATATGGCTCCTCACAGTTGCCCTAAGAATGCCTCTAAATATGTATTACTCTTTGTGATATTTACTCAGTGAAGTTGCCTTTTTTTAAGTTGCCTTTCTTTATTAACCACTTGAGGACCACAGTGGTAAACCCCCCTAAAGACCATGCACATTTTTACTAAAATGGCCACTGCAGCTTTAAGCAGACGAGCGATTCCCCCACCAACAGAGCTCTCTGTTGGTGGGGTCTGATCGTACCCCAGTTCTTTTTTTTTTAAATAAATATTTATGTTTGCTTTTGTTTTTTTCTGTTTTTGACTATTTTTTTATTTATTTATTTTCCAATCCCCTCCCCTCCAGCCGGCCAATCATGGCGATCGGCTGTCATAGGCTTCTGCCTATGAGAGCCGATCTCTCTCTTGTCCTGCTGATCGCAGCGCCGTACTAACAGTAAAGATGGCAATAGCTGCTCAGAGACTGAAGGCCGGGGCGGAGCCCCCTGAGCAGGAGATGCGCGTGCACCCTGCGCGCAATCTCCTGCAAATTGCAGCCCCAGGACTTGACGCCAATCGGCGTCAGGCTGTCCTGGGGCTGCCGCCACGGCCACGCCCATTGGCGTGAGGCTGTCCTGGGGAGGTTAAACTTTATTGATGGGTTCATCTGTGATCTTTGCGGCTTTTGGTTAATCTTGATTTTCTGTGATGTAAAACTTATTTCACAGTTTTTTAGCTGCTACAAAACCTCATCTAGCAAAATTAAAAATTAGCATTGACATTAAAAGATTTAAGATATGTAAATGGTTTCTATTGTTCAGGCTTTCTTCTTAGTTCCAGACTCTCTGTCTGAGCATAGAGGCAATGAGAGTACATAGGCTGTGATTTCATGGAAAATTGCTGTAAAAAACATTCTGCACAATGGTGTAAGCAAAACACTTTTGGGAGATTGATCTGACCATACATTAAAGCCACTAACCAGTGCCCAAGAATCAGATGTGAATACTTCTGCAAACAGAGTACCTAAGCAGGTTGGGGTGACCAAAACCACTAGGAAAGTATAGGGGACTAAATGAGACCGAAAGGCCCTCCTACTAAAAAGCAATGCTGTGTGATTTGCCTTCTTAAAACAGAAGGGGCTTGATTCACAAAGCGGTGATAACCCAGTTATCACGCCTAAAAGACTTTAGGCGTGATGACCTTTTCACCACTGAGTTATCACCGCTTTTTCCTGCTCTTCGCGCGAAGTTACCGCGCGTTCGCGCGTGAGCGCGCGCGCAAAGTCCCATAGGGCTTAATGGGAGCTTCGCGCGAAGCGTCGGGTGCTGCGCGCGTGCATACGCGCGGTAACTTCGCGCGAGTTTCTTCTTATCATGCCTAAAGTGAGTTTAGGCGTGATAAGGGCCTTTTCACCAGCGTGCAAACACTTTGCACCGCTTGGTGAATCAAGCCCAAGGTGTTTACCCACAATGCACCGCTACTGAATTTGTAAATTATCTCTTTATGCCCCCTGTAGCCAGGCTTACATCCAGAACCGCTGGTATATAGCAACCCTATTGTGAGAATCCGCTTAGCTGCCTGCGCAGGCAGGCAGCCTTTTGACCATTGTTTAGGTTTGCATGCTGCAGGACTCTGGAAAGGAGACCTTCTGTCAGTTTTGCAGCTTGTGCTTGCTGAGGAATTTGCATACGTTGTCATGCAAATTGCCTGGCCACATTCATTGGAGGCGTGTACTATAAGTACTATGTGTTTCCCACAATGCTTGGCTGGTCATAAGGAGTCTTCCTGTGAAACACTCTGGAGAGTGTCAGCCTTGCTCGTTGTTTGTATATCAGCTTAGAGTAATCCCTGGAAACTGCACTGGGCAGGTTTCCTTAGTGCAGTTAGGATTGCTTATCTGTTTTGTTTGTCTGTTGCGATTGTCCTGTCCCAGCGGTGGTCGACAGGAAATCGTTCTGTGTGTCTGGGTGCTAACCGGAACAGTGGTTGTTACTGGTAGCCCCTTCTGTTCTGTCTTCCTGGATCGCGCTAGCCACTTTCACTAGTGCTGTGGATCCTTCTGTTCTGCTACTCTGTACCTGGATCGCGCTAGCCACTTTCACTAGTGCTGTGGATCCTTCTGTTCTGCTACTCTGTACCTGTATCGCACTAGCATCCTGCGCTAGTGCTGTGGATCCTTCTGTTCTGTCTCCCTAAATCGCACTGGCCTCTTTTTGCTAGTGCTATGGATCCTATCTCCCGCCTGTTCCTGTTTTCGTGTGTCTGTCTTGTCTGCTACGAACGCTTGCTGGAGGCTCGGTGAGGTAACCGTTAAGCAAGCGCTCGCGTCCTCTGTTTCATGTTTGTCTGTCGATGGTTAGTTAGGCGTGCTTGTCTCTATTGTGCTTATCACGTGGAGACCGTGCATGAACGCGTGCACTGTTGCGAATGAGTGCGGTGTTCACGTTCAGTTAGCGTTTGTTATTTTCCGTATCTCCTCATTGTATGATTTGCTGTGCCTTTGCTATCCTCGTATTCTGTTCTGATCTGCCTTGTTTCACTTCTGGCAATCGCCTTTCTTGCGGTTGCATTTCTGTTTTGTATCTGCTGTTGTGTGTGCGCTGTCGCGGGGTGGCGACTAGATTGGCGCACACACATACAACATGTCCCTTTGCTCGTTCTCATTCGCAATCGCTTCTCATGCGATTGCGTTCTGCACTTCGTACATTTCCTGTTTGGCATTTGTGGAGGTACAGAGGATTGGTTCCTCTGCACTCCCCAGCGCCATCTGCCAACAGGAATTTCCCTCTACGGGTGCGTAGCACCTTTTGCTGGGTTCCTGCAATTATACGCTTGTGGAGGATTTCCGCCGTATCAGCGCACGCATTGTGCGCTGATCACAGAGAAAGTTCCACAATCGTTACACCTATAGCTTTACTTTTTACAAAGACACACCAACCAACATGTAGACAGCAAACTGATCTGAAATGACTGCTAAATTATTACATTATTGGTTGTTGATTGATCGGGCATGGGGGTAAATAATAATAATAACTCATCAATGTAATGTGAAAGGAGCAGGCACCAGTAGGAAGTTGCCTCTGTGTCCTATTAAGATCTAAAAAATCCGCCTCGGGTTCTCTTTAACCACTTGCCGACCGCACGCTTATACCGTGCGTCGGCAAAGTGGCAGCTGCAGGACCAGCGACGCAGTACTGCGTCGCCAGCTGCAGGCTGATTAATCACGAGCGGCTGCTTCCTGTCAATTCACGGCGGGGGGCTCCGTGAATAGCCCGCGGGCCGCCGATGGCGGCTCGCAGGCTAAATGTAAACACAAGCGGAAATAATCCGCTTTGTTTACATTTGTACGGCGCTGCTGCGCAGCAGCGCCGTAAGGCAGATCGGCGATCCCCGGCCAATCAGCGGCCGGGGATCGCCGCCATGTGACAGGGGACGTCCTGTCACTGGCTGCACAGGACGGATAGCGTCCTGTGCAGCCCAGATCTCCCGGGGGAGCAGGTAGGAGAGGGAGGGGGGAGAATGTCGCCGCGGGGGGGGCTTTGAGGTGCCCCCCCCCGCAACATGCCTGCTGGTAGGAGCGATCAGACCCCCCCTGCACATCATCCCCCTAGTGGGGAAAAAAGGGGGGCGATCTGATCGCTCTGTGTGGCCGCGGATCTGTGCTGGGGGCTGCAGAGCCCACCCAGCACAGATCCAAACAAACAGCGCTGGTCCTTAAGGGGGGGTAAAGGGTGGGTCCTCAAGTGGTTAAACAAACAGCACCCTCCTTATGTCTGCAGGGAGGGGTGATCGGCAAATTAAATAGGTATTCAAATAAACTCCTGGAGCCCGGCGATGTCAGAATACCTATCACTGTTCGGCTCTCCCCCTAGTGCTGGCGTCACTTCCTGCATGCGTGTAATCACTTGATGCATAAAGCAGTGCCAGGCAGGAGGGGGGAGCTGAGCAGTGACAGGAAGTCTGAAGACATTGGTGGATTCCAGGTAAAATAAAAGCACGACTTCCACTGCACACTATACTCTGTGGGCCATATGCAATTCACTTTTTCACCTGGGTTTTCTCCTAGGTGATATTTTCAAAACTTGTCATAAAATGACTTTAAACTCTTTAAAACTATCTGCAAACAAACAAATACTCAAAATAATGTTGGCTGTAGTTTTTCACCTACTTTTTGGTACTTTTCCCATTGTAAAATGCTAAAAAGTTATTTTAAAATCGAAGATGAAAAATTATCTCCTAGGAGAAAAGTCAGGTGAAAAAGTGAATTGCATATGGCCCCGTATGTCTACCTATACTTGGGGCAACTATTCCAGGCCATCTTTGCTGGGGCAACTATTACAGGCTATCTATGCTGCGGGCAATTATTCCAGGCTGCCTATATTGTGTCAACTATTCCAGGTTACCTATAGTGGGGGAAATTATACCAGGCTACCTATACTGGGGGCACCTATATCTGGCATTACCTGCCATGGTACTCTTAGCGTGCTGCACTCACTGCTTTCCTTTTTTTGGGTGAGGGTGGGGGGAGTCATTTGATACCCAGCACCGGGTGTCAAATGCCCTAGGTACGCCACTGCAATGTCCATTCTGGCTTGAGCAATTGTCATTTCACTCTCAGTTCATATGTTTACTCATTAGTGTGTTGTCACAGATTTTACAGAGCTATTCACAACTGGTAGTCATTAGCATCTTATTATGTCCTTTCAGACCATTTTACACTGTAAAGATTGTTGTAGGTCTATGGCCTCTATTCACTAAGCTTTATCAAACACTTTATCAAACGTTTGATAATTTACCTCATGGGTTCAATCTAATTTTGAATTCACTAAGGAGTTATATATTTATTGAATGTTTTATCGATAAAATATTCAATAAGTCTATAACACCTTAGTGAATTCAAAATTAGATTTTACACATGAGGTAAAGTATCAAACGTTTGATAAATTGTTTGATAAAGCTTAGTGAATTGAGGCCTATATCTTCAAGCACAGTAGACAATTTATTGTGGTCAAATCTACAGACACAATATGTCAATGTCAGTGTCTAGAGGAAAGTGCAGTTTAGCTTGAGGGCCTGAAGTTGGTAACAGACCCATCACATAGGTTTAACAATTAGTGAGCTCTTGAGAACACTTGCAGGCACCACTCCACCAGTAGAGATGGCTCGAACCTCCGATTTTAGGTTCGCGAACCTCGAACGTGAACTTCCGCAAAAGTTCAGGTTCGCGCGAACTTCAATGTTGGGGCAAACTTTGGAAATTATACACTGTTGTCTAATCAAAGACAGGCCCTATCAGTACATATGTAGGAAGATAAAAGAGGTACTTTTATTAGATAAATAAAATGTCGGTACAGGACTATGCTTTGTAAAGATGTCACTGTAATCAATTAAAATAAAATAGCAAACAGGTCACTGTCTGTTACTGAGTGGTTCTAATAGTGTTGAGCCTATGTAACACTGGGGGGTCTTAGCCCATCCCCCAACTCTCACTAGTAGCTGGTTGAATGTGGTGTGGCTATCCCCATATTGGTTCCACACACCAAAAAAAAACTTGCATCAGCTGTATGGGTCGATAAGTCGTCTAATGAAGCCTGCACAATATATAGCTGTATCAGTGCAGCCAGTATCAGACCCTTGAATATGGAGACAGTGAGGAGTAGGGGGGTCCTCAGAAGGAACAGAGATACTTAAGTGGTGCTCATAATATATACAGAGCAACCTAACCCTCGACCGGTTTCACCCTCATGGCTTCATCAGGAGGTGATCAATTGGTGCAAACAAACATATTTACAATATATACATATATCCCCCCACCACTGTATACAGACAGAGTGTCCCCCTGCACACTGTTAATAGCCCAAGTCAGAGCTGAAAAACACTGTTTGCATGGAGTTTAAATTAGGCACACTAAGTGTTAAGTCCCACCCCTCCGGAGGGAGGTGGGGGAAATGTCAGCATTCCGTTATACTATAATCCATATTCCAGTGTGGCAAATACAGGATCTTCTCAAAAAATTAGCATATTGTGATAAATGTCATTATTTTCTGTAATGTACTGATAAACATTAGACTTTCATATATTTTAGATTCAAATACACACAACTGAAGTTGTTCAAGCCTTTTATTGTTTTAATATTGATGATTTTGGCATACAGCTCATGAAAACCCAAAATTCCTATCTCAAAAAATTAACATATTTCATCCGACCAATAAAAGAACAGTTTTTTTAAAACAAAAAAAGTCAACCTTCAAATAATTATGTTCAGTTATGCACTCAATACTTGGTCTGGAATCCTTTTGCAGAAATAACTGCTTAAAGGAATTCTATCAAACTTTCTCTATTTCTGTAAGCATTATAAATCAATTTGCCAACAAAAGTAAGAATAAGCACAGCATATATTTTTGATGTGCAGCGTGTCTTTGTTTTTATTTAACTTACTGTCGGCGTCCCCTGAGAACTGACGGCGACGGGGAATTGGGGCAGTTCATTTTTGCAAGAGGGGAATCCTCTTGCTGAGTATAGCTGTAGTTTACTCTATTCTGATGCTCCCCACACAGCAGTGAGTTATGCAGCACACGATCGGCTCATAAAGTTACTGAGAGGAGCCCTCTCTCACTCCTAGTCTGAACGAGACTGTGCTGAGCTGCGTGATTGTTTCTACACAACGTAAACATATGAGCTGGAGGAGGGCGCCGTCATTGCTCTGAAGAGAAGCGTAGAGGAAGATTTATTATCATAATAAATCTTCCTCTATGCTTCTCTTCAGAGCAATGACGGCGCCCTCCTCCAGCTCATATGTTTACGTTGTGTAGCAACAATCACGCAGCTCAGCACAGTCTCCTTCAGACTAGGAGTGAGAGAGGGCTCCTCTCAGTAACTTTATAAGCCGATCATGTGCTGCATAACTCACTGATGTGTGGGGAGCATCGATCAGAATAGAGTAAACTACAGCTTTACTCAGCAAGAGGATTCCCCTCTTGCAAAAATGAACTGCCCCAATTCCCCGTCGCCGTCAGTTCTCAGGGTACACCGACAGTAAGTTAAATAAAGACAAAGACAGGCTGCACAGCAAAAATATATGCTGTGCTTATTCTTACTTTTGTTGGCAAATTGATTTATAATGCTTGCAGAAATAGAGAAAGTTTGATAGAATTCCTTTAAATGCGGCGTGGCATGGAGGCAATCAGCCTGTGGCACTGCTCAGGTGTTATGGAGGCCCAGGATGCTTCGATAGCAGCCTTAAAGAGACTCCGTAACAAAAATTGCATCCTGTTTTTTATCATCCTACAAGTTCAAAAAGCTATTCTAATGTGTTCTGGCTTACTGCAGCACTTTATACTATCAGGCCCCGTTCACACTGCACGCGTTTACAGCCGCGTTTTGGAAACGCGTGCAGGTGGCCGACACGCACGACATCAGACATTGCATAGAGTGCAATGTCTGATGTTCACACTGCATGCGTTCCGGACCTGTGCGGTCCGGGAACGCATGCTGCACGCATTTTTTGTAAAAACGCGTGGCTGTCCCATTCACTTTTCAGTGATGGGATCAGCCACGCAACGCACACAAACGTGGATGGTGTGCGTTCGCATGCGTTGCGTTCCGCATGCGTGGCCATCCGCGTTTGTAATGTGAACAGGGCCTCACTGTCTCTGTAATAAATCAATGTATCTTTCCCCTGTCAGACTTGTTGGCCTGTGTCTGGAAGGCTGCCAAGTTCTTCAGTGTTGTGGTTCTGCTATGAACTCCCCCTTCCAGGCCCCTCTATGCACACTGCCTGTGTGTTATTTAGGATTAGAGCAGCTTCTCTCTTCTCTCTTATCTTTTACAAGCTGGATAATATTTAGGATTAGAGCAGCTTCTCTCTTCTCTCTTATCTTTTACAAGCTGGATAAATCGTCCTCTGAGCTGGCTGGGCTTTCACATACTGAAGAATTACAGACAAGGGCAAAGCTATTTGCATGAAGAAACAAGCAGCCTGAAACTTCAGTGCATGAGAACAGGGGGAAAGAAACACACAAATGATCTCTTGAGATTCAAAAGGAAGGCTGTATACAGCCTGCTTGTGTATGGATGTATTTTCTATGTGTGGACATACTGTACATCAACCTACTTCCTGTTTTGGTGGCCATTTTGTTTGTTTATAAACAAACTTTTTAAAACTGTTTTTAACCACTTTTAATGCGGCGAGGAGCGGTGAAATTGTGTCAGAGGGTAATAGGAGATGTTCCCTAACGCACTGGTATGTTTACTTTTGTGCGATTTTAACAATACAGATTCTCTTTAAGCTCATCCAGAGTGTTGGGTCTTGCGTCTCTCAACTTTCTCTTCACAATATCCCACAGATTCTCTATGGGGTTCAGGTCAGGAGAGTTGGCAGGCCAATTGAGCATGGTAATACCATGGTCAGTAAACCATTTACCAGTGGTTTTGGCACTGTGAACAGGTGCCAGGTCGTGCTGGAAAATGAAATCTTCATCTCCACAAAGCTTTTCAGCAGATGGAAGCATGAAGTGCTCCAAAATCTCCTGATAGCTAGCTGTCCCTATGCGGGTCTTGGTCTTTCCACGGTTCAATTTTCGGTGGCAGAGAGTACAGATCGTATTGCTCTCATCTGAGGCAGACACACACAAAAATTTCCACATTATGGGTTGATGACACGTGCCTTCTTCTGAACACTGTACTTTGGTCGAGGGCCGCACGAAATCACGACAGACCTCGAACAGACCTGCCAGTTGCCCTGCCTCTGGCTCTGCCTCTTGTTTTGTCCATATTGGGGGAGATGAAGTGAAAGGTATGCACTGACTTGACTAATACAATGTGCGGTTACACAGGTGCAGTGAACAGGTTGCAGTGACTGCTGGTACAACAATGTGCAGTTACACAGGTGCAGTTAACAGGTATGCATGGACTGGTATATAAAACAGCATGCGATCACACAGGTGCAATGAACAGGTATGCAGTGACTGGTATTACAAATGTGCAGCTGTCCACACACAGGTACCGTGAACAGGTATGCAGTGACTGGTATATAATATAACACTGCATGTGGTCACGTAGGTGCACTGAACAGGTATGCAGTGACTGGTATCAATACAATGTGCAGCTGTCACACACACAGGTACCGTGAACAGGTGCAGTGACTAGTATATAACACTGCGTGCTTCTGTCACGCAGGTGCAGTAAACATGAACAGGTATGCAGTGATTGGTATTACAAATGTGCAGCTGCCTGTCACACACGTGCAGTGAAAAGGTAGGCACTGAATGTACTGGGCCAGGAAGTGGCAAAGTAGGAATCAGCAAGCGGCCAAGGGCCAGCTGTGACTGACTGACAGGGTTGTATATGCAAGTGTCAGTGGGACACACACACACAAAAAATAGATCACAAGAACAACATTAGCTCTTAAAAGAGCTGTTGATGGTTGCTTTTTAGCAATAAGTATCAGCAAGGAGCAAGCTAACAAGCCTAACAAGAGCCTAACTAAGCTTTCTCTATGTCTAAAGCAGGTTGCTCTCCCTTCTCTAATTACTGCAGCCACACGAGTGAGGGAAATGGCCGACGCTGCCTGCCTTTTATAAGGGGTGGGCTCCAGGAGAAGTGTAGCCTGATTGGCTACAATGTATATGCTGACTATGATGTAGAGGGTCAAAGTTGAGCCTAATGATGTAGTATAGGGGGTGGGTCGAGCTCGCATATAATTCGCGGTTCACCGCGAACGTGAACCACCGAAGTTCCCGCGAATCGGTTTGCGGTCGAACTGTTCGGGCCATCTCTATCCACCAGTTCACAGAATAGGAAGAAACAACAGTTGTACAATGCTGATTTAGTTATGTTGTGAACCCCTCCCACCGCCCTGCACCTCCCCCATTCCTTCAGTAGTTGCAGAGTGGCAGAGACTGCTATGAAGGGCTGGAGCTAGTGCATTGTACACAAACAAGCAGCTGGATGCTCCTGAACTCTCTTCCTCCTGCTGATCTTTACAGTACTCTCTGCAGCCAGGCGCAGTGGACACCCGTCGTTCAGCATCCCCTAACTCAGGAACTGTAGATTGCATTGATGCGGGGCATAGTGCAATTAAAAGCCAAGACTCGGTTTTCCTACAATTTCCAAAAGGCAGCAAATATAACTTAACCAGCAGGCATTTACCACAAGTACCGCAAGGATGAAGCTTCCTGGAAATAGAAGTCCTATGGTTCTCAGTGTTGTTTGGGGCCTATAGAATACTTACATCTTTTAACATATTACTGACTACCTGGTAGTCACTGATGCCAACAAGGGGTACATTTCCAGGGTTTCATGAAGCCTTAAAATTATTGGCCAGCAATAGCATTGGGGATTAGAAGGGAGAGGGGAATTGCTATTGAGCCTAAACATGGACACCACTGTTTTTCTTTCATGCAATGCTCAGAACATTAAAAGTACAGTCTGTATCATTTTAGGTTAACATGGACTGTTTGGTTGAACTTTCTGCATAAATCATTGAAAGCCTTCAGTAAAATAAAATTTTATTAGACAATACCTACCTGGTGGGTGGAGGATTTAAAGAGGAACTGTCGCGAAAATCTTAAAATTTAAAACACATACAAATAAGAAGTACATTTCTTCCAGAGTAAAATGATCCAAACATTACTTTTCTCCTATGTTTCTGTCACTTACTGTAGGTAGTAGAAATCGGACATTACCAACAGGTTTTGGGTTAGTCCATCTCTTCATGGGGGATTCTCAGTATGGCCTTTTTTCTTTATAAAGACATTCCCTGAAAAAAAGATTTATACAAAGATGCTGGCCAGCCTCCCTGTTCGCTGCACACTTTTTTGGCAGTTGGACGGAGCAACTGCCATTCACCAAGTGCCTTTAAAAATAAAGAAAACCCAGAGAACCCCCCATTAGAAGATGGGCTAGTGCAAAATCTGTTGGTAATGACAGATTTCTAGTACTTGCTGTTGACAGGAACATAGGAGAAAAGTAATTTATGGCTTATTTTACCCTGGAAGAAACATACTTCTTATTTGGATATGTTTACATGTATTTTAAGATTTTCGCAACAGAGGTCCTTTAAGGGTAATACACATACATATTGCATTACCCTCCACCCTTCCCCCTATATATGTACTGTATACTGAAGCCTGGTGTTAAATCATTTAATATGGTGCTGCAAGCAATAGTCTTTATTAAGTCACAGGCACTGCTAATCACCAATTAGCAGCAGTATTTGATGTCATATAGAGCAGGTAGTGTAGCTCAACCTGGTCAACACTGCAAGCAGTACACCAATAATATGGTGACATTAAGTGGCAGAGCTGAGATGCTATAAATAAGAATGCTCATACAAAAATGCTAACGCACGTCATTAACATGAATATGTATATAACTGACAATTTCTAAGCAATTGTTTTCCATCACTGAACCCAATTAGTATTGAAGTAGGAATCAATACTACAGTAGAAGGTAAATCCGCTCAACCAACCCCCAGTCACCGGTCTGGGAGTGCGCAACAGTTGTGTCACACCAGTATAATTATGAAAAGAGGTCCTCGCTTTGACTGAGGACACACTTGTTACTACAATACGTGTGAACCAATGTGTGTTGATTGTCTTGACTGTCTGCATTGTGCAATAGAGGTCAAACGTTTTTACATTCAACGGTGAGCTGATCCTTCCTCTTTACATAAGGAATCACCACTGTTGCTGTTTATTTGTCTATAGATGGAATCCTCTACTTCACCACTATACTGAGTACGTCATGTCCACTTCTCCTAGTCATCTGAACTAACATTAGCCTAGGAATTTATTAGAGGTTAAATAGTGGCTTTTGGAGCCATAACTGGAGATCTTCTGTAACTGGAAAATGGGCCACATACGAGGTGGCATATTCATTGCATATTACCTGCCAATGTAATGTGTTGTTGGCCACAATGTTACCATAGTGTATTCAGTGGTTGAATAAGAAAATAAGTACAACAGGCAAAAAACAATAGGAGAACCCTTCACTTGCCAAGTTGTTAGCCATTACCAGTCTGGTGAATGACTTTGGCTTTTATTGGAAATGTTTCAAATGCAAAACTTTAGGTTGTTGCTGTTATATAGTATAAAGCTCCTATGCTGGATAATGCATAATTTCCCTATTATAACTTTGTTCACCAGTGCATGTTGCATTTATTATTGGTAGACATTTTGCTGAGCATGGCCTCATTGTATTACTATATACAACTTCCATTACATTGCTGAATGTATTTGTGCCAATATTTGTAGCCACAAAGCCTATGTCTCAGATTGCCGATAATTTGTGGCCCTAACAATTTGAATCTGAGTAAAAGCTACAAAAGGGCATAAAATAACAGCAAAGGGTAAAATAATAGCAGATTTACCTAAAGACAACTAAAGCTTCTATGAGAATCAGTAACACTAGTGAAGCTAAGCACAGCTTCAGAATCCACCTATCTCTGCATCCATTTTATTATTTGCTTGGGAGTAACTATTATATAGCTATCAATAGAAGATAAGGGTGCTTTCTCTGGATGTGGCACCTTCTTCTCCAATCCACCCTGCAATGCATGATACGGCCCCATTCATAGTGAGTGATGGCTTGTATTGCTGGCAAGCACCACCAGGTTGCACAGATGGATAACACATGCACCCTGTAGATTAGATTCCCACCAGAGTTCTGAATGGGGCTACAGTGGCAAGACAGAGGGGAGGCTGGACACAATAAAGAACCTGGAGGTGTCTGGGAGAAATCCGTTAAAAGGGGCACCACAGGCCCAGTGGTAAAGCCATAGAGTCTAATGTTTCTTTGCGAGGCTAAAGTATCACTTTCCATAACTATTAAATATGAACTACTACTGTATATTGCAGCTTTATTTATTATGAAATTGAAAAGAATAATAATATGAACTACTAAAATAATGTTTATATTTGCAACTACTACTACACTGAATTTGAGCTACTACATTGAATATTGAATATGAACTACTATATCACGGCTACAAGAAACTGTTTTTATAATGAAATTGAAAAGGATGGGGGGGGGGGGGGGGTTAGGAATGGCACTACCATGGGGGGGTATAGATTAGACACCACCATGGGGGGTTAAGGTTAGGCACCACCATGGGGGGTTTAAGTTAGGCAACACCAGGTGGGTGGGGGAGGGGTTGTTGCGATTAGGCATCGGAAGAGTTATGTGTGAGAGCAGGGTTAGGTTAGATCATAGTATAATATTGGAAAAGATTACTGATATTTTACTATTGGAGTTAACTAGTAGAATATTAGTAATTTGACCAATATTTTAATAGCGGCTATAACTAGAAGAATATTGGTAATTTATTTGACCAATATTTTAATATTGCTTATGATTATTAGAAAATCCATAATTTTACAAATAATCCAGCGGCTATATCCAGTGCCTTTTTACCGGGAGTTTTTTTTTTTTTTTTTACATGCACTTTTCTAGAGACCTTATATATTATATCACCTGGGTAAGTATGTTTTTTTTAACCTTTTTTACCCTCAGGTTTACTTTTTTTTAAGTCAATGAAAAAGGTTTATTGAATATATACACACGGGATGTAATTTTACCAAACATTAGTGAGTAGACCCCCATTGTTAAAAAACTTGTTTGTTGAAACAGAAAAGCAGCGATCTCCTCTGCTCATAAAACAACACTAGGTAAAGCTAGAGTACCAAAAAAGTTTTTCATTTTAATATCTCATTCTTTTTTATGCCAAATAAAGCATATCTTCTAAAGAAAAAAAAAATACTGTATATATAAGGGAAAAAAAAAACAACAGCAAAAAGGAAGAAAGACCGAACTGTAGATCAAGAACGAGACAGTCAGGCAAACATCTGTAAACTGCCACAGAGGGAATAGGTGTAAAAGTTTACATATATTTAATAAAAGGGTTCTACATCCTATATGTACAGTGAGAAAATACCAGGCCCGGGATATGAAGCAATGCACAGTGTGAATTCTAATACTGCCCTGTTCTGTGCTCTAGAAAGAACCTATAGCACACAAAACATTTACTGTAAAAATGAGGGGAGCTTGAAATTTACAAGGTATCACACTTCCTCCTTCTCTTTTTAAAATGGAAGAAATAAATTTCACTTGCTTCCACATAGCTAATGCAGTGTTTAGCGTTCCATTAAAACGATAACAGTGAAAACAGCCACAAAAACAGCAGAGTGAGAAAACGTCTAAGCCACAAATCTCTGTGAACTCCGGGGGAAAGGGGCTCTACCAGTTTTTAAATGGCAAGCTCATATATAAGCAATGAGTAATAACCTGTAAAACTCTGCACAGATGAGGAACTCTGAGAGCAGACTGCAGAGGTGCAGGAGTCCAAGGGAGTCACTGCCAAAGTTGTTGCTCGCACACAAAAAATATTCATTTAATTGGGATACTAAGAGGCTGTAAAACTGATAGTAACAGATAAAACTCGGATACTTGCACTGCATTCATATAATACACACAAATAACCTATTCCTTATTAAGAGCTAAATAAAGAAAACCACCCTCATACAACAAGGTAAGAACTGTTACAAAGTTCAAAATAAATGTTTGATCCCTGCTGTAAGACATCTTAGTATTTCAGTTTTCTGCACTTAATTAAGTATGAAGGACTCACTACTCTTGAGAATAACTGTGCATACCATACAATTTATACAGTACAGTGAAAGTATGCCTCACTGGCAGAGCCGGATTAAGGCCAAATGGGGCCCTAAGTAAAGTAGACGATTTCCCCCTATAGTCAGATCATTGTGCCCCCACTTCCCCATCCCCCTATTTTTAGATGTGCCCCCCTTTCAACCAGTACCCTCTCCCACCGTCTCCGCGTGGGACAGTGCGGGTACAAGATGCTCACCGGCTTCCAACATTCTTGTGCTGAAAGCTCTCTTCCGCAGCATCCCCGACGTCGTCCTCATGGTTACTTACAGTAGCACCCTGTGACTGCACGTGTGGCGATTCTCTTATCATGTGATGCACCGGAACGTACGGTCACATGCTGTTGCTGTAACCATGGAGAGGACGCGGGGGGTGCTTCGGAAGAGAGGTGCCAGTGCAGGAATTTCAGAAGCTGTATCTTCCTGTGTACCCGCAGTCCCGCAAGGAGAGGGAGGGCGAGAAGAGTCAGTCAATGAGACCCCCTCCTCTAACCCCAAGGCTGCTAGTAGTGAGACTGTGACTGCCGCCCCAAGCAACTGATTTAGTTGCCTGGTTGAAGTTCTGGCCCTGCTCACTGGCACTGTAAATGTATATGCTGCCCTGTAAATGCACTGCATGTGATAGGCCCATAGAAATATCATTGCATCAGGTGACCAATGGACATAGTGTGAAAGGAGCCTCAAACTCTTAGGCCTCATTCACACTACGTACGTTTTTGTGTGCTTTTCAGAACGCATTGCGCTGTGCGCTATGCAAAGTATTGATTTTCCCATGTAATGAATGTACCTGGTTCACATCTATGCGCTGCGCTGCATTACAAAAACGTAGTGTTGCATGCATTTCTGCGTGTTGAGCTATAAAACGCACATCAATGCAAGTGAATGAGTGCACAGTTTTAGAAGTGCATACAAGCGAATTTAAAAACAAATCTTTATTGCCAACTGCTACTGCTACAATAAGCAAAACATGCTTTAAAAAACATGCTTTGAAACGTGCAGTAAAACGCGCACCAACACATTTTTTTATCATGTGCTTTTACACGTTTCTGAAATCACACAATGTGAACGAGGCCTTAACCACTTCAATACTGAGGGGTTTTTCCCTTTCTGTACCACAGCAACTTTTACCTTTAAGCGCTCCTTCCATTCATTCGCCTATAACTTTATTACTACTTATCACAATTAAACGATCTATATCTTGGGGTTTTTTTTGCCACCAATTAGGCTTTCTGTGGGTGGTACATTTTGCTAAGAATTATTTTGTTTTAAATGCATTTTAACAGGAAAAATAAGAAAAAAAACATTATTTCTTAGTTTTCGGCCATTATATTTTTTAAAATAATACATGCTGTTGTAATTAAAACCCACACTTTTTATTTGCTTATTTGTCCTGGTTATGAAACTGTTTAAAATATTTCCCTCGTACAATGTATGGTGCCAATATTTTATTTGGAAATAAAGGTGAATTTTTTCAATTTTTGTCCATCACTAATTACAAGCCCATAATTTAATAAATAACATTAATATACCCTTATGACATAGTTTAAAAAAGTTCAGTCCCTAAGGTGTAATTCAGACACTACTGCATCCAAATAGATCAGCAGGGCTGCCAAGCAACAGGTATTGCTTAAGGGGGAATAAATATGGCAGCCTCTATATACCTCTTGCTACAGTTGTCCTTGAAATAAATGAATGTAGGTGTAATTTAATATTTGGCCACAAGCTGTCCTCGCGTATTATTTCGTAATAGTGTACAATAAGTATGCTACCAGGAAGTAATGCGTGGACGTGTTACTTCGGAAATTACAAATGACCGTGGCATCTTATTGATGACGGCAATCACTAACACAGGAACTTAGATTAATGAATGGGAACTACATTCCCATTCATTCATCTTCCCTCTAACGGGCGTTGATGAGTACCTGCTCGGGAGCGAGTGCAGAAGCAAGTGGCGGCCATCTGCCGAAATAGACGAACATCTACGTCCCTGTGCAGCAACTGAAGTCCTGCGGTTTGTAGTAATACTGTCTTAAACCACAAAACATTCTTTGGGCTTTGGAAATGTGGCAGATCTATGTAGGTGTCAGGCCTGGCGAGATACCAGCTCACAGCTCCTATGACCCAATATAACACCACCTTCTTCACCCTGTGTGGTGCGTCCCCGCTTGAACGGGAGGTGAGTAAATAACATCTGCCCGACTTTGGTTACACCCAGGCCTTGTAGGTGCAAGGTATAGGAGCTGGTAATCCAAAGAGGGATCCGCACACAGACTTCAGAAACAAACTGTGTTTATTGTTCCATATGCACACATGTAAGACATCAACAGTCGTCTACACCATGTTGATGACTTACATGTGTGCATATGGAACAATAATCACAGTTTGTTCCTGAAGTCTGTGTGCGGATCCCTCTTTGGATTACTGGATTGACTGCTGCAACAGGTATCCGGCACCAGCAAGCTCACTGACAGGTGTGCGGTTCTTTTGAATGAAAGGTATAGGAGCTGGACGTAGAGTGAGCAAATAACTCACCAAGGCCCTACAGGAGAAGCTCAAGTCCAGTAACAGTCCGAGGTCATAGACAGAAGATCAGAAGTATCGAGGTACACAAGGAGCAGGCATTACCACAGTCAGGTGATCCAAGGTCAGTCCAGGCAGAGATCAAAGAGTCTTCAATTCCAGGCAAATAGTCGAGGCAGGCAGCAGACAGAGAGTGGTCAATATCCAGGCAGAGTCGGTACACAGAATATCCAATAACAATATAATCTCACCCAGCAGAAGCACACAGCCAAAGCTATCAATGACAGAAAGCACTCAGCAAGTTTAAATACTTCATGCAACCAATCAGTGGCCAGCAACATGCACACAGCAGCCAATCACACGCAGGCAATAATCCTGTTTAATTGTCAGCTGACAGACAGATCAACTGACACAGGTAGCAATACATGTCAGCTGACTAACCATTACTGAGCAGCAAAACATCCTGACTGTGTGTCAGCTATAGCATACTGGTTAAGGGCATCGCCTCCGACGTGAGAGACCAGGGTTCAATCCCGGCCAGGGCCAGCATTCATTATTTTTATATTTATTAAATAAACCCCCGCCTAAGTGTCAGCTGACTATCCTGTCAGCTGACACTACCTCTGTCACCGCCTCAGACCATACTGCGGCCAAGAGGAGCGAGATATCCGCCCACCAGTATGCTCAGAGTGATCCCCAGTGCGCGGCATCACCAGCAGAGGACGGCCGCCGACATGCGGAAGTGGAGGACCCAACACGACTCTCGTCAGGAGCGGTCGCATTGCGGGAACCTCTAGGTGAGTTGCTAACAGTAGGTAATTATGATAATCATCACCATTATATGATTTGGAGTCTTGATATGTGGGAGCCTGGTCATTCGGTTTTAGGGATCTTTGAGACCTAATCCCCCCCCCCCTTAAAGGGGACCGAAACTGAGAGGAATAGGGATTTTTCCTTTTAAAATAATACCAGTTGCCTAACTCTCCTGCTGATCCTGTGTCTCTAATACTTTTAGCCACAGCCCCTCAACAAGCATGCAGATTAGGTGCTCTGACTGAAGTCAGACTGGATTAGCTGCATGCTTGTTTCAGGTGTGTGATTCAGCCACTGCTGCATCCAAAGAGACCAGCTGGACTGACAAGCAACTGGAATTGTTTAAAGGAAACATCCATATCCCTCTCAGTCAAGGTTCCCTTTAACCCCCTTTAGACAAAAATATTTTCCTGTTATCCTTTTCCTTGGTAGCCCAATCAGCTGGACTCTGCTTCCAACTTCTTCCCTGCCTGATGAATTACTCTAAGTGGCTATGTATAACCTTAAATTCCATACCCATTCATTTTTCACCCTTCTTGGATCAGTGGCTCTTCCAATTCCCAAAATACCGTAGGTGATTTCTTCCAAGTTCACGAACCTGCTCTTTCATGCATCTAATGTATAGCCTGAAGCCTGGATTTCGCTCCTCAAACCCTAGACCTAGCTCCATGCCTTCCTCCATAGAAGTGAACAGGAAAGAGGCTGAGTGACAGGTAAACCCTACCCCTTCCCACAACCCCCAATGCTGCATCTCAGCATCCAATTTGGTGAGTCCTTTACCAGACTGGAAATTAAAGTATGATCGAATCACTGGACTCTCATTAGGAATACAATATGCAAGATTCTCTGTTTTGGGAGGATGCACCTGAAGATATGGACAAGGGAAATAAATTTTCCTTTGAGGTTTGTTTTAACCTCCACATTTTAAGTCATGGCTAACTCTAATCAATCTTTCAGTCTTCCATTAACATTATCCTCACTTTCCCCTAAACGTAACTGATAAACCCAGTCTACTCTTGGGGACACCAAGACCTTCTCCCTAATTTCAACCTTCTCTGACCTTTGTATCCTCTTGAAATGTTTTATGCTTACTTATTGACATGAAATCAGTAGCAAACTGTTCCAAAGGTGAAGAAGCAGAGAAAAACACACTCTGACTGGGCATATATGGAAGATGATTCTAAATATACATACATGCAGCCATTGCGGCATATACTATTTGGTGAACAGCACACATAGACCTCCCTCTGCAGAGTCTGTGCAGTTCACCTGCAGATGCATCCAGTTAGCACTTTCTGTTTAGCTTATCTGACCCAGGAGGATTTTTTTTTTTAAAACACATTAGATTTCTGATAAGAGTATTTTAAAGTGGATTTTACCCACACCTTAGATATAAGCCTATTTGGCAGGGCTCTTTTCCCAGTGTTCTCCTCTCCACCACCAAATGGACTCAGTGACTCGCCTGCTATATTTATCCCTTTATTGCAATCTGTGCACCATGGTTTATTGTTACATCACTATTTTGTGTACCATTGTTTAATGCTGTAATATCCCTGTGTACCATTGTCTAATGTTGTAATGTCTCGCCTATCTATTGTATAATGTTGTGCAATATGTTAGCACTCTAGAAAATAAAGTTTAATAATAATCATAGTAAAAAACAGTCCACTAACAAGGGTACTAAGTACAGTTTAGAAAGTCATAAAGTAATTTTTGACTTGCTATTCGGTATAAGGTTTCTGAAACTCCTGCATAAGTGAATGTGCCACAACTGTACTGAGAATGTTATACCAGTCAAAAGGCATACATCTGGCATCAAAGCTGTGTTAATAAAAAACATTAATAAAGTAGATGGCGGTAACTGACATATTTCAAAGTTAAAAACAAGCTTCAGGGAATTTTCTTACAGATGAGTCCAAGTGCCTTTGTTTTCAGGCAATGCAGAAACTACAGTTTGTCATACTTATAGATCATAGACAAGATATGACAATTGGCGACCTAACCAGCTATGTCAGAGAAAAACAATATATGTGAAAAGACCTGTAAGGTTAGACTGAGGAATTAGGTATCTATTTTTTTTGTGCTGAATTGTGACAGAGAAGGGGCAGATAAATGATAACCCCATGTTTTCTACAGTTGTGCTGGTTTGTAGTGTGTTTTTACACATTGGGTACCAATTTTGAGAACAAAGCAATACTGAAAAAATATTGTATAATCTAACAATCTCAATCTTCCAGATTTAGAAGAGGCTCTTGGTTCAAGATAAATTATGGTTACTGCAGGTGAACGGGAATGGCTTGTGCTGGAATCACATCCAGTTGCTAGCCCGGTATTGCAGGCTAAATGTCCCAAACAACACAGTTAATTGTCAGCCTAACCCAACCATATCTGCACTCCATCCCACCATTAGCTGTCTAATGGTTTTGGGAATATCGTCAGCAAGCCTTTTATGATCTATCACTTTCATAGGACAAGTAAGGAGCTGAGGGTGATTCAGTGGTCCAATTATTTACAGATAGACAAGATGGAAAGCCTCACCGTCAGGATACAGGGACCGCATGGGGGCCCTTGGGCCAGAGGGGTCCCGAAGGGCTCTCCCTCAACTAAAGTATTAGCTCTCTATTGGTCCTGTGCTCATAATAATCACTTCTACAGATACTTGTAGATGAATAGTAGTAATCATTAACAAACTGTTCCCCATCCCCTTCTTGCACCTCTGACACTGTAGTTGCCATTGGCAGGTTTTGGTGCGCCGTATCAATTGTTATGTATAAAGTGCTTGGGGGGGGGGCCCAATGTAAAACTTGCTTCGGGGCCCACAGCTCCTTAGCTACGCCACTGGTAGTGTCCATATATATCTGTGCAGCATGGATCCGACTGCTCAGCCATAGTATGGGGGTCTTTAATCAAACTGCACTCATCTAGTGCTCATATTTTGACGTACACACACATTCAGCACTTCGAAGAAAGCATTTCCATAATGTGTGAGTCTTGCAGGCCACAGAACTGTGTAAACTGTATTTTGTTTTATTTTATTTTTTACGCATGGAAATAAAGTCTTTCTGAAAGGCGGGAAGGGGGTAGGCTTCAGGAGAGCAGAGGAGATGGGCACCATTGAGGTTTTAGGGACCACTAATATCTTAATATGGCTTGGATTGAGCTTGCATGCTACTCGGCTGTATTTTTTACTGTGTGTTGTGTGCAGCAGACAGTTAAAAATGTGAACATAAGGTAGCATTTCTTTTATCATATCCCATAAAAATAGCAATTTGCTAAAGCCCTTGTAGCACAGTATGGAAGGTGGTGTATTTTACTGATAATGTAGAGATGACAGATAGTCTTATACCAGGAGGTTGCAATGGTTCTTTTCTGTATGGCATAATAAATCGCTGGAAGCAAAGAGAGAGGACAGTGGCGGCTCCTCTCCACCTCAACTAGCCAAATAACTCAGCTCCAGCTCAATAATTATGCTTTGTGAAAATATGGGATTAATTAGACCGGTACACCAACACACTGTAGTCTCATTAAAGGGTGAACAGCATTTTCATAGATACTGCCACTTGAACAGGGCTTCTGCTAATGTGAAAAGACAAAGTCATCTTTTTCACACTGCTGGCTTATTATCTTACTTAACCCCTGTGTGGCAAATGAAGCTGCACTATGCTGGGAACAAATACATTTCCACATTCATAACGCAGGCTGGACCCTTACCTGAGTCACTTGATACCCACAGGGCTTATTTTACTTGCAATTCAAACCAGTTAACTATTAAAAAAAGAAAGGAAATGAACAATAAGTATGAATCACAGCATCAAAGAAATACAGCTCCACCAAGGCTTTGTGAGCAGACTGTTCCCGCATGATTTAAAGGTACCGACTTATTGCGGAAAGGGATCTTTTAAGCAGATTAATAGAGTGTGAAAAAAGCCACCAGGCAGTGAAGTTTATTTAACACATACGCATGCATAAAAAGAAAGAGTCTATTGAAACCCTCCAAATACATTTCCTTTAAATAGGAATCTCTAGGTGAGATTTCAAGTTACACATGCCAGACACAAAAGAAAAATTCATGGCGAACAGAAAAAAAAAATATTTAAAATAAATACAATGTATTTTTTATTGGCTCTTGTTCAGGGTTGTTTCTTTTTTGTCTCACAGCACTTTATGGGTAATCATTTATCTGCTCATGCTCCCCAGTCATACCACAGATATTGCGCTGCGATTGGTCTGTGCTCATGTATCAAAGTGTCACTTGGTCAGTACTAGGTCTCTGTTTCCTGCTTTGTTCATCTATCTAAATATGAGCTATAAGACCCAGCCAGTCCCTCGGTGGCTTCTTATGCTTCCTTATCACCTCCCCATAGATTTGCTGCACAATTTATGTTTTGCTTCTCCAGTACTTTGGGTTCTGGTTGTTAATATAAACTCTAAGGACTTGTTAGGGAAGCTTCGGAACGGTTTACACAATCATGCGGGTCAGCATGCTGTAATAAGTTCCTGATACCTGTGCTAATCACAGCCCAGAAAACATTGCAGTGAAGTATGTGTGGATAGGGAGATAGATAGATAGGCACAATATATATATATATATATATATATATATATATATATCCATAATCTTTGTCTTTATGAAATAAGCTAGCTTCCTCCTAGGACACCTTCTCACCCTAAGCCTCTGGGAGCTATTAAGCTGGAGTCTTTGGTACAAATGCATTAGGGATTCCAGCAGACAGACAAAAAAAACATAGACAGTGCTCTGATACGCTCAATATGCAAGAGGTAGCCTAGCCTTACTAGCCTTACAAAAACATTCTCCACTATACCTGGAGGAGCATCCTTTTAACTCCCCGGAAGAGAACACAAAAATAATCACCTTAAAAAAAAAGCAACACGAAAAAGATCTGGCATGGAAGGTTACATAAAACTAGTCAATGCGCCAAAGTTCAGGAGGTCAGCTTCATTTAACATGAGGACAATGATTAAATCGGAAAGTCTGAAGCACGATGAAAAAATGAGCAGCAGGATGGCAAGGTTATACCTATGCAAATAGAAAAGATCCCAGGCACTTTTAATTATCATTATTTTTGTGACATCTTTTCACCCCTTTGGCCGCAAATGTATTGCAAAAAAGGCAGATCATATAACAGTAAATTCTTTTCTCTGCTACAGTAGTAAAATTGCAGGACAGTTTATGGTGCAATAAAGGCGTTAGCCGCTTGTCAGCAGAATAAAATATAGGTGAAATGGATATTAAGGGCCTTTACTCCTGCAGGGGTCAGTCCTTTTGGCAACCCTGGAGAAAAGAACCACAGGGACGTAATCTGTCAATTAATCAAACACATTCCAAGTCACAGCTTCTGAACTTGTACAAGCAAATGGTCATACACCAATACTTTACTTTCTGCTATTGCCAGATGCAGGATAGTTATACAAGTGTGTGTATGTGTGTAGATATATACACACACACACACATTTTAACTATGTGTTGTTTTTGCTCTCTTGCAGAATTGTACAAAAGTAATGCCAAATGCCCCTCTACGTGAGATTTAATACATCTGAAGAGAACTTAAAAAGGCACTGAGAACAGAAAGAAACGTAAAGTAGGCTTCTAATCTGAAAACATGATCACATTGTTTTGTTTAATTGTAATTCTGTTGTAACGATCGGTGTAACACAGAGAGGATCTGATTACCGGTGATCTGCAGTATCACCGAGAATACAGATATATACCCGATTATTGATGATCTGCAGTATCACCGATAATCAGATATTTCTCTTACCTCTGGACACCTAAGTAGTATGAGTGTTTGGTGCAACAGTAATACTTTGAGGAGAGCACCCGTATAGAAGGTGCTAGGTAGTACGAGATACTGTTTAGAGATCTGGGTACTTCCAAAGGTCTGATGCTCCCCAAGGGGCGGAGCCAGGCTGAGAGTGGGAAGGACCAGGGAGTGAGTGACACCAAAGGTGAAGTGTCACTGACAGGTCTGTGAACTATCTTCCAACAGGGAAGATAGTTCTCGAGGTCGGGCAAGCCAGGTTGACAACACACAGACAGATAAGGTACATAGACAGGAGACTGATTCGGTAGTCCTAAAACGAGCAGGGTTTGGCAACAGAGTATCAGATATAGCGAAGTTCCAAATCAGTGAACAGAAGAGTGGTCAGGAAAGCAGAAGGTCATAACAAATAATCGACAATGCCTAGACTTGGATGTGAGCTCCTAGATCATCAACACCCCGGAACTGGTCTAGAATATAACACAGATGTTAACAGGATTCCTAGACTAAGGTGTGAGCTCCTTGGTCATCAACACCTTGGAAACTGGTCTAACAAATAACACAGGTACTGACAAAAGGTCTGAGTGCTACCACATAGTGATCGCAATGGCAGACAACCAGCAAATGCCCAGCCACCAGTATATATAGTACAGCGCTCTCCAGCGCCTCCCTCAAGTGCTGGACCAATGGCAACCATTTCTGGCGTCAGCTGACCAGCCTGGTCAGCCGATCCCCCACTGACTGACACAAAGCTCTTCCTCCCATGTGGACTACAGCTCCCAGCCATACCAGAACTTTGTTGTGAAATGCCCGCTGCGCTGCACGCGGAATCCGCCGCCATGCCACCAGCACATGCGGCGGTTACTCCGTGTTCAGGCAGACACAAAGACGAGTGAGCAGCTGCATCAGCTGCCGCGCTGGACGCGGAACCCGCCGCCCTGCTAGAGGTGCATGCGGCGGTGCTTCCGCGTTTTCTCACATCTGTATTTACTTTTATGGTAGAAAAACTCATCATGTCAGGGGGAAAAAAATGCAATGATTATTCATTAATTTTAGCCAATCAGGGCCCACAATCTTAGATGCCAATCACAAGGTGTGGTTACCGAGTTATTACTGGTTACTTTCTAATCCCCTCTGAGACTATATTAATGCACACAACTTATTCACGTGTCATTGTAACATAGGATAGGGAAGAGCTCTCTTTGCCAGATTGCTCTCAAAGTGAATTGTCAGCATTCTATTGAACCCAGCATAATCCACCACCATAAAGAGACAAGATCTGCAGCTCGTTGTGAATGCAGTGGTTACCCACCATGTTTATGGGAAAGAGACAGCAACTTGACAAGATGCTGACATCACCTGAGCTGGCAAGAGAATGATCAGACAGTACTTTCCTTTAAAGAGGAACTCCAGTGAAAATAATGTAGTAAAAAAAAGTGCTTCATTTTTTACCATAATTATGTATAAATGATTTAGTCAGTGTTTGCTCATTGTAAAATCTTTCCTCTCCCCGATTTACATTCTGACATTTATTACATGGTGACATTTTTACTGTGTGCAGGTTATGTAGCTGCTCCTAGCTGTTTTGGCTGTTAGAGACAGCTGTAAACAGCTAATTCCTGTCTGTGAACATTGTTACATTGTGGCAGTTTGCCCAGAGTACTGCGGTACTCAGAGCTTCTTGTGGGAGGGGTTTCAGCACAAAATCAGTCATACAGCGCCCCCTGATGGTCTGTTTGTGAAAAGCATTATTTTTCTCATGTAAAAGGGGGTATCGGCTACTGATTGGGATAAAGTTCAATTCTAGGTTGGAGTTTCTCTTTAACGGTCCATTGTCACTTAATCTTCTGTGGACTTAAGGTGCGCACACACGCACTACAAAAGGAAACGACGAGTCCGCCGGACCCTCCGCTGGCGGGCTTTAGCCGACAGTATGCGCGTGTGTACGCACTGTCGGCGGACTGATAAGGCTGTTTCTAAATGATCCGCTGGAAACAGACTTATCAATCCACCAACAGCACGTACACACGTGCATACTGTCGTCTAAAGACCGCCCAGCGGGAGGGTCCAGCGGTACCGTCGTTTCCTTTTGTAGTGCGTGTGTACGCACCTTTAGAGTGCATACAACAAGAGGAAGCCTCTGCTGCCTGAGTGCCAGTGAATAGAACCTATTGACAGGAAACTGGGAAAACTATCATTTAGTGATAAACTATCCTTCTTCATTGCTGTACATAATGTTACTTCATATCTAAAGGGGTACCCTGATAGAAAAAAATCAAGGCAGAGTGCACCAAGAGACGCTAAAGTATCCAACATCTGCAATGGTTTGATCTCAGCAATGGAAGTCATTAGTGCATAATCAATGAAACAACAAACATACACTGGAATCCTACCTAGAGAAATGCTCAATAATGGGCAGCACGGTGGTGTAGTGGTTAGCACTCTTTCCTTGCTGCATTTGGTCCCCAATTTGTATTCCAGCCAGGGCACTATCTGAAAGAAGTTTGTATGTTCTCCCTGTGTCTGTGTGGGTTTCCTCCCAGCACCCCAGTTTCCTCCCACATCCCTAAAACATACAGATAAGTCGATTGGCTTCCCCCTCAATTGGCCTTAGACTACGATACATAAACAACACAAAACATACATAGACATATGACTATGGTAGGGATTAGATTGTGAGCCCCTCTGAGGGACAGTTAAGTGACAAGACAATATAGTCAAGACAAGACAATAAAACGGTCTAAACTGACCCCCCCCCCCCACTTGCTCAACTAGTTTTGATGGTGTGTGCGTTATGGGGTCCCTATAATTACAGGACCACCTGTTTAGCTGGACTCCTCTCCACTGAGTTGCTCTGCCCCGGTTTGTTGCTTTAACTAAAGCCGTTAAAACTAAAGATAAAAGCTGAAGGATCGGCTATACAGCAAAACCACCCACTCTGGGGTCCTGCTGTATACAGCAGCCACGTCCAGGAGCATTCTAGGCATGTGTCCTTCAGAAATCACAGCTGACACTCATAGACTAGAAAAGTTGCCTGTATGTACTGCTGATAATACTTCCTGTGTACAACAGAGTATGCAGATTAGAAATGTAGGAGAAGAGCCCAAACACCAGCCCTGCAGGTGAGCAGTTTATAAAAATATATAGACGACCCTCATGACAGCCCCCCCAATAGCATTTTTAGGAGTAGATCACCCACAGTCACCTCCATATTTTTCTCATATGTGTACTTTAAAATGTGCAATAATCATGGACGTAAACTTTACGGAGACCTGAATCAGTCATTAGATGTTTGGCAACACTCATGTCCTGTAGTCCAATGCCAATCAACTTTTATCTAGACTTTGGGTGTACCTTTTTCACCACAGAGACCTGCAGCAATTTGCAACAAAGAGGAGATCAACACAAGTGCTGTAACCTATTGAGCTGGTGAACTGAAAAATCTAATAAATGGGTGGCCTTGTACGTGTTTCCTGCAGTGCAGGACTTTGGCAAGGAACGTGATATTTTCTCAGCTGCTGCCCTTTCTGTTCTCAATATCACTCAGAGACTGACAACTGGTATAAAGTCAGTCTGATCACAAATAATACGATTTTACCTGATAAAAAGCATGCATCTAAATAGCATTACTGGAGACCTCCTTCTTGTGTGACATTTGATTTTTCTTATTTTCCAGGTAATTTGAGGGATAGGAGCACTTTCATGCTATTCCTCAGCTTTGTGGTCTTTCCGAGCTTCTCATATGAAGTTATGTATTGTTCTGCTGCAGATGTGTTTATTTTGTTTTCAATTTACCAAACCCGGTGACATTTTCCCAAAGGTGTCTTGGTACACTTTACAGTGCACACAGGAGGAAGTTCAGCATAATTAGCTTTGTTTTTCATCTGGCTGCCTTGTATTGAGAAGCAGCTATCTTGTAGGTCTGTTGTACATTTTTATATCTGCAAGTGATATTGCAGACTTGGAACATCAGTTTTAGGGTGACAGAATCCTGATGTTCATCTGCTGTGTCTGTGACTTGCAGAGAATTTCGGCATAATATCCTGCCTCAAAACAAGGAAGACTCACGCAATATACCAACTTATAAAACAAATTGCTTTAATCAATGCCTTTCCTTCTAATATATTGTTTTTGTGTTTTTTTTGTGTCCAAATATGGAAACGTTCTTATGTTAGGTACAAAAAGGCAATTCAACTTTTTGTTATATATGCATATTTTTTGTTAATTTTCTTACGATTACATAGCCCAACTATTTACTCAGAGGTAAAACAATGTTTATTATGTGCAATTATATTTTTTACAGTTTCTTTTTATGTGCCCATCTGCTGATGCTGGAAGCTGAAAGAAAACGAGGAGATACCTTCTGAAGCAGAGCGCTCAATACTGACATATCATGATCAGATCTGTCAATTTTTTCTGAATTAACAGACTAATAAGTGCAACAGTGGTTAGGTCTCTAATTTTCCATTGACAGGTGAAAGGAAATGTATTATTATTATTTTTTTTTAACTGTCTAGTTCAACTAAATATTTTACAATTATTTCAGGGAACATAACAAAACGGCGTCTTACCTTGACTCGCCAGTGAACTGTTGCGCAAGGTAGACGAGCTGAATAAGCACCTAAATAGGACACAATATCTGCACGGGCTATGGATATGTGAGAGGAGGCACCCCAGAATAAATAAAATGTTTAAAAAACATTAAAAATGCAATACAAATATGCTCCCTTAATACATTTATTGGGACACTAAAGGAACAACACATTTCATGGGTCTTGTCCGCTTCCTCAGGTCAAAAATCACAGTGTGTGTGCAGATCACCACGGACATGGAGCACCTAAGGAAGCAGAGGTTGACCTGAGGAAGTGGGTAAGACTCTTGAAATGTGTCGCCCTTATAATGTCTCAATAAATGTATTTTATTGATACCCCATTCCCTGTCTGAGGTTAGATCTTTTATTTGCTTTTTAAATGGGTTTTAAACGTTTCATCCCTCCTCTCACCTATCAGAGTATCTTCCCCCTAGTTAAGGGTGCCCCCTGTGACCTATACTCAGCAGGTTTTTGTTTTACTTTTAATTTGTTTGGAAAGCGACCAACAACTTTGCAGAAGTTACCTTTGACAGGTCTGCATGGAGATGGAATTCTCCACATACTTGATACTGTGGTTGCCTTTTAGGAACCCGGTTTTGTAAACAGCATTTTAATTGTCTATTTCCAACTGGTTTAAATACTACACTATATTGGAACGCCTAATGTTCTCTATTTCTCTTTCTCCACCCAGTTGCTTGAAGTCCATCCACTCTACACATCCACCTGCTAATTGCTTGTCTTTCTGCAAAGAGAGTTTTGGGTGTGCCATTCACATGGCTGCAAGTAAGCATATTGCACATCATCTGATGTCTCTGGAAAATCACAACTGGCTGCAAAATGAAATGTGAAGGTCATTTTTAATAATATTAAATTAGAAAATGGTGTGTGTGGCACTGATGTATATTATAAACAATGTAATAACTCCCACATTTTGCACTGCATGGATTGCAATGAAAGTGTGATAAAAACAACCTACCGTACATGGGCCTGATTTATCTAGGTTCTCCTAGACATGAAATTCTTACACTGGAGAACATATGTGATCCTGCCTGTATTTACTAAAATATGTCTTTCAGGTGAAAGAGGTTTGCAATTCTCACACTCACCTCTCTTAATAAAGAATTTTTACTGCCAATGGTGCATGGGTTTCCATAATTATTATTCTGTTATAAATAATAAGGGAAGTCAGTTCCGAGTGGTCTCTTTTCAATGCTTTAATAGTGTACATGACTTCTTGGATAAGTGTGAATTTAAAGAGACACTGTAGTGACATATGGTAGAATGCAGAAAATTAATCAGTATACCAACTTTTATGGTAATTTTCCTGGTTTCAGCATCAGAAACATGATACTTCACTAGTTTGGCTGCTACTACGTAAATTAACATTGTAGCAGCCGTGCTAGTGAGGTTTTGCAGTTGTGCTACACCACTATCACACAACAATTAGAACTAACGCGCATAACTTCAGAGCGCACGCTACGCTGATAATACTGCATATACTCATTTTAACCCGCAAGGCCTGTGTACAGGACGTTTACCTCTTTTTAGTGAATCAAGCTCTATGAGTGTGAGCAAAAAACAGACTGGATGTATATCACAAGATAGAGGAGCAATTATAGAGCCAGTCTATATAAATGGGCCAAATGCAATTGGAGGTAAGGGACCGTTTCCACTATTGCGAATCTGCTTGCGTTTTCTGCACGCAGATTTGCATAACCAATACAAGTTAATTAGCCTGTTTCCACTTTTCAGGAAAACGGAGCGTTTTTCTGTGCAGGAAAAATCTGCACAGCAGAGCCATCAGAATTCACACACCGTCTTGATTGGTATACAATGTAATTAATAGGAAATTCGCATGCGTTTTCGTTATGCGGATTTTCCATACATGTTCGCATAAAACCAATGTAAAAGCAAACAAGCACTGACATGGTTAAATTTTCATACTTACTAAAATACGCGAAAACGTACACAAATTTTTGCGGTAAAATTTGTGTACGAATTCGCCTGTGAATTCGTTTTCCCGTTTTCCGAACGATTTTGCACCGCACAAGTGGAAACGGGCCCTCAGAGACTGTATTACCTGCAGAAGCAGATATATTGTTTACTTGATTTTCTGCTAGTATAGGAGATGTTATGTAGGGAAAATTGTGAGTATCCTTAAATATCACATACACCAGCTTGTGACAGCTATCAACATGATTGTGGGAGTGCCCACAATTATCAACTGGAAGATGTAATCACATTTTCAATCTTAAATAGTGGGTTCCAGCAGTAGATGGGGAAGAGTAATAAAGCTTTGATGAGATATGAGGTATGAATGAGTTGGATGACTGGAAGACGATTTCAGGCTAGATATGTACAGACAAGTCTGCTAGTTTAGGTGTAAGTATGGAGTGGATGGTGCCTCCATGGTGATATTCAAAAAGAAATTGCTTTAGTATAGCAGATATATTTGATTTGTCCCTGCAGTCCTGAACTGGGTATTTACCTGGGCTAGGCAGTGATTTCCTGGTTGCAGCTCCCGACAAGGTTGAAGATACTGCCTCTCTAATCCCCCTGGGTCTTCAGTGATATCAACACTTGGTAAATCACACCAAGAAGGATGCACCACTTGACAAACTCTTTCATAAGCAGTTTAGTGTGGGTGACTCATCTCTATGGAAACAGATAAGCTGGAAACCAAGCAAAAATCCCAATCAAGACACTCTAGCATAATTAGCAAACAGGACAGGTCAGGTAGAGTCGATACGTAGGCACATGAACATGTCCAATATACATGATCAGCTGGCAGATCTGAAAACATACAACACAAGAGCAGACAGGTAACAAGCAGTCAGAGTACAGAGAAACAGGCACCAGATATGTGGCTAGACCACAAGCTAGAACATAATCCACCAGCACCCCTTAGGGATTGATTAGCAAGAGACAGGTTAGCTGCTGATATATTTAACAAAATCATTAGCACAAGAAGGAGAAGTATATGGGCTTCTGCAGTAGCATGTGTGTGAAAATGTCTGCAATAGGGAAACTATTATTTATTTAGATATCAGGAAAATCTGAAAATATTTTTCTAGTAGCTTTATATTTATTACAGATTGAAACATGGTAGAGGAAAAGACTGAGAAGCACATAATAGCAGTAGATAAAGGGAAAGAATCAGTAGAAACACACAGTAGCACAGTGCAATATAATCAAAATAAAACATCTGTAAGTATAAGCAATGTGAACAAACTTTCAAGCTATGTGGCTTTGCAACCAGAAAGCTAGCATGGTAATCAGACAGCAGGGCCGGATTTACCATAAGGCACTGTAGGCATGGGCCTACAGGCGCCTGATGATGGAGGGGCGGCTCACTCCACTACCCTAGCGCCTCCCTCCTTCCCTTTGCAGAGTCCTGAGCAGATCTTAATAGAGAGTTTAGTCAGCTGGCTCTCTGCATTCCACTGACAAGATCTCCCTTCAGTCGGGGCACCACTAGCTAGCTACCTAATGGTAAGGGACACCTGTAACTACCTATGTTCCCTACTGGTTAGGCAGAAGTCACAGCTGGGACAGGCAGCACACTTGCGGTGCTGTTCGGTGTGGGTTTGCAGGCTCTTGGAGGGTGAAGTCAAGGGTGCCAGGACATCTGCGCCTATAGGCTCCAGTGACGTATATCCGGGCCTGCCAGACAGTATAGACTCGGGGTCCACTGGAGCATTTTCGACCACGATTTCCGCTTTTGAGGAATCACTGGTGATTCCCAAAGCACTAGCGAATGATAACCTAGGGCCGTGATTCCATTACCGCATTTGGGATTTGCCATAATCGAATCTTATCCCCTAAAACCAATCCAGAAATTGCTGTTTTTAGTTTTTTTAGTTGCAAAATTTGATTTAATAAATGCTAGCACGGAAGGCACAGGGAGACAGAGGTGACATAAGGGAGACAAAGGGGTAAAGAGGTGGCCCGGGGGGGGCGATGGGGGGGGCATAGTGAAGGCACAGGTGGGCAAAGATGGCACAGAAGGGGAGAGAATCAAGGCACAATGCTTCAAACATACCAATTCAAGACAAACCTGCAGTCCAGGGACATAATAGTAACTAGAACATGGTGGGTTTCCTCAAGCAAAACTCTGCAGATTGCCGACCACCCAAAAAATCCTACCCCCCAACATTGCAGTACATAGGTAGCCTGTGGGCACATCATTGCCAAAGCCCCCCACCCAACCCCGCAGGTATAGCATTGCAGCTGCAGTGGAGCAGTTATTTTACCTGTTTATAGTGGCATGACAGGTCATCATTCTCCTCTTCACTGTAGCCACGGGCCATACAGTCTATACCCTTGTGGCTCCCGTCCCTGCATGTTATGTGACATGCATAGGGAGCCGCAAGGAGATAGGCAGTAGGGTGCACAGCTACAGTGAAGAGATGTGTAAGGAGCTGTTGCTCCTATGGAAGCAGGTATGTATGATACTCTGCTGCTTCTGCTGCTCTGCACCTTACCACAGGAGAGAGCCCCCCCTTAGCCCCAGCTGTTGCAGTCCCTATCCCATTCATTAACCAGAGACTACCTGTAGTTGTATTTAACTACTTTTACCCTTCATACACTGATGTCAGCAATATTAAAAAGCAGCAAGTCTTAGATTCAACAAGATTGATCTTTTTTGCATTGATTTGTTAAGGTGACCTGCTCTGAGCTTTCTCTAAGGCCCAGATTTCCTGTACATTCTCTGCTCACTGTATCAGTATCCCCATATAAGATAATAAATTCACGGGCAGCTTTCTACATAGCAGTAAATACCGTCAAGACTCAAGACCAGGCAGGTAAATCTGTCTGTATTCACCCATCTTTACATTTCAATCCTGCTGTCCTTTATGAGAAGGTCTAAAGACATAAGAAGTGTGTTGCTTGGTGTTCTATACATGTCTGGGCTGCTTTTTGTGTCTCATTACAGCCCTTAACTTAGGGCAATAACTGAGAGTGTATCTAGAAAACAAATGACTTGCTTTGGGAGAATAAGACACCCAATAGTCCAGTTAATAAGGCTGTTATGCACTTCATGTGTGTACATTCATTCAATGGTGGATAGAATAATGCATAGGGCAGCTCAGGATTGATTGCACAAACCAACAAACTGTTGACAAGCTAGGATGGAATGAGTAACTTGCTGGGATATCTGTGATACGATCCCCAGATGTTAAGTTCCCAAGGAGACACATTAACAAATGTTTAAAAAGATGCGTTTTGCCTTCTATTAATCATGACTAGCAGCAAGTCTCCTTGTTATCAGCCGGAAGCAAACCATTATATTCCCTTACAGGTGTATTCACTTTACTATGTGCTGAAAAACAAATTAAATACAGGAAGCCAAACTACCAGCATTCCCGTTGTCATGGTTAGTTTTATTACACTTTGACACGGTGCTCCTGATGTGCCTCTGGAGGCTGCACATACCATGCTGATTCCTGGAAGGCCCTGCAGAATGGGAGCTTCCATTAGCCACACTGGCCATGCTGGGTTTTTTTATTTCCTCTTGTAATTCCAGCCTTAGCATTCAGGTAATATTATGACTTATTGGTATTACTTTGTCGCTGTTAGTAAAGACATAGATAGTGCAGTCTGCTATAAACATTAAAACTGCGTGAAATATTTGTTGCATGTTCGCATGAAACAGCAGCCAAGTAACCTCTGAATCTAATAGCAGAGGACAAACCCACAAAGTGTACGTATATGTACGCTACCGGTGAGAAGGGCACAGGGAAAGCCAAATAACTGCTCACCTTGCTGCTGCCCAAATCCCTGGCGACTTTAAATACCATACCATTGTAGCAGCTCGGAGGGAGGAGTAGTTGAGGGGCTGGCGATCGCAAGAACCCCGAATTACCATTTCATGCCCCACGCAGTGTAACATTACTACTATGGCGACACCTAGTTTTGGTGCTGAGCGCCGTGTGCTGAAACCACCTGCTTTACCCACAAATCAGGTCACAGACAGAGCCAGGCTAAATAACATCCCATAACACACATTTTTTGTGCTGGCAGCAGTAGCAAATAACAGGCTACCCACCCAGATGAAAGGTGGAAGCAGATCCTAACATTATCTATATGACCCCTTCCCATTCCTACAAGTGTGGATGTGGAGCCAGAGCATGCGCTAGGTAATTTAGGCATATGTCTAGGACCGGATAGGTGTCCAAGGGCCTGACTGGCACTTTCTCTGACCCATGTCCCTCATCTTATCTTAATAAAGGAGCCGGTGGGAACCAAATCTGCCATCTTGCCCAGGGTCCATTTCATATTAATCCTTCACTGATTCAGGCTGCACTCTGTCTCTCTGATGTTCTTGTCTGTTACTAGACAATTTTAGGGCAATCTTGTCATTATATAGAAAAAGGCTGTCACTGCTGGCCACCTTCTGAAAATCCAGGTTGTCTGCATGTAAAGCTGATCCTCTAGCTTAAAAACTTTTGAACCAATGAGCTGATAAGTCTTCAAACCTGATCTGTACACTTGCACATCTATTAGTAATGAACTGTTTGTTGTAAAGAATAATTTAATTATAATATGAAAACTCCTTTATGCACATATATACAAATTAAAAGAGTGACATGAGGTCTCCCCCAATCCCCCAACCTCAAGTGAACTGTGTAGTAAGTAAACCAATCCCTACCATTAGTTAAACTTATATCAGTTAGGTAACTATGCCAACTACTAATAGCTTCTGTGAGCCAGCCTGTCTCATATATTGCTGTCACTCCACACATCTCACGTCTCAAACAACATAGCTGTGCCTTTAATCCCATGTATATTTCTCTCATTATTGTACATTATAATTTAGCACCACCACATTTCCAATCAAGTTACATAGACTGAGCCACCACTGTTTAACCAGCGCCTTACTCTTTATACTGCCCCCACTCTTTTAAAAAGCCTACTTAACTCAGTTTCTAAAAAGGTGGTTATAAAATGCTGGAGAAAAAGTGTTGGTCCTCTAAAAAATTTTGCATAAAAGAATGTGTCAAAGTGTTTTATATTTACATCTCTCCTTCAATCAGTGATAATGCCACTAACCTACAGTATCAGGAATTCTGTTTCAGTTTGTAAGAGAAGTCCACATTTAGGTCTGGAGCAAGTATAAGGCCAGTTTCCAATCTGAACAATGAGTTCCAATTGTCCTTCACATTTCATGCTGCCGTTCTGGAAGCTCTTACTGGCACACTCAACTGCAAAAATTCAGTGATTCCTCTACATTTTCTAGGTCTGAACTCTGCTCTGCACCCTTGGAGGTTTACATGTGTGGAATTAAAGCATGTAGCTTGAAAGCCATATTATATAATAGCAATTAGCAGATTTCTAATAATAAAAAATAATAATTTTAGGTAATTAGTTTATTTTGATAACCATCACCCTACCAATCCACAAATGTGGCAGTGCCCCCACTCCTTAATTTGTGCAGTTAGATTCTTTATAAGTTGAGGAATGTGTTTTCTAATGAGACTAGCAAAATCATCAATTAAATTGATGCCTAAATAAGTTACTTTCATGTTGCATATTTTAAAATCAGAATTAGCTTTATAAATCTTTAGAGTATAAGTCAGGACATTAATTGGAAGGACTGTTGATTTAGCATAGTTTACTTTAAGTCTCAAGGCTTCATAAAATGCATCAAGGTGTTTAAGTAATTTAGGGAAGCTCGTAAGAGGCAGAGAAATAGATAGAGTAATGTTCTCCACATATAGGCTTATTTTGAATATCTTGTGCAGTAAAACCTTGTATTGAAAGTAACTTGGTTTGCAAGACAAGAACATTTTTTATGAAATTTTGACTTGATAAGGAAGGAACGTCTGGATATACAAGCCCTGTATGTATATGCGCGTCACATCATCTCAACAGAGCTGATGGTTTTTCTTTCTTTCTTTGATGCTGCTTGACTGTACTTAAAATGTTAATAAATAGTTGCTTTTTATGTTTTGGACTAGAACACTAAAAACCAAGTCAAAAAGTAACTTTTGCAAATGCAAACATTTCAACTTTTCCATTTTCCAGTGAGGCCTTTCTAAAAATAGCAAAGCTTGATATAATTAGCCTTCTTAAAACAGAAGGAAATTTGCAATAATTCAGCTATCAGTGAACATTTGTGGTTACCCACAATGCACTACTACTGAATATACAAATTATCCCTTTTCACCCTTGTTAAGCCAAGAAAGCATCCAGAACTGCTGGAGCCTATAGCTTTAAATTTTACACAGCCACATCAAACCCACATGTACACAGCCTGGTTCTGACTTTTGGTCCTCATCAGTACATGGTAGGGATTGATACGACTGTATGAGATAGGGCTTGGACCAGTACAACAAAGTAACCAAGCAGCTCAGGGTAACCCAAACTACTAGGAATGTATAGGGGGATAAAAGGGACCAAAAAGCCCTCCTACTAAAAAAAAAAAAAAACAAAGCCTCATGTAATTAGTCTTCTTAAAACAGAAGGAAATTTGCAATAATTCAGCTATCAGTGAACATTTGTGGTTACCCACAATGCATTACTACTGAATATGCAAATTATCCATTTTCACCCTTTTTAAGCCAAGCAAGCATCCAGAACCGCTGGTGTATAGCAAGCCTATAGCTTTACATTTTTTAAATGACTAAAGTCTGACTTACTAACCTTTGCCAGCCATAATTATTATTTGACTTTCTATTGAGGTTTAAAGTTCATGAATTAATCCATGATGTTGGTGGTGTCTTCACGTCGTGGTTTTATTACCATTTACCAGCATTAATTGTGGGTTTATAAGACTAGATAAGGGAGCATCAGGGATCACCAGCAAATAGCAGACTTTTCTGCTTATAACCATGGATTTTGCCATATAGAAACATTAATAAAAAGTCACTGCAACCTAATGGGGGCTTTGCTATTCACCGCCAAAGTCGGAACAAAATTACGCGTATATTCATGCGTATTTACAAATGATTAAACAAAATCAATTGAATTAACAAATTGTAATTACATATAGGTGTAATTGCAAAAACTTACGTGAAATTTCGCGTAATCGTAATTAGCTGATTGTGGTCATCAATGACTGTGCCCCTTCTGTGCCTACAGTTTAGTAACAACATCCAGGTAACCAGTCAATGAATTGGTGTGGGTGATCACTGTAGGCTTTCAACTTTCTTTACTGACCTTTAGAAACACATTCTGGAAGTTCAAATGGGGGAATAAAACTATTTGTATCTTCCCTTCCAACCTGTGATATCATGTTTGAATTACAGTGATGGATGACAGTTTGGTTACATTTTGTGCCACAGGGTTGGAAGACTTCTTCGTTTTCATGTTTACATAGAAAGTGACACTGGACATTCCTTGGAAGAAATTTTCCTGCATAAAACTGACATATTCAGTAAAGCATCTAAAGAGTAATGATTGCAGCCCATCTTCAGCCAGAATGTTTATTTCAGTGTCAAAGTTTTTATTGATTTATGTCTGTATGTGTATTTGCTGGAGAGGATTCTGCCCAAAACTATATACACTATAGGAGGTTGGGCTAAATTGTTTAACAAGACACTTACAGTAAGTGGGAAAAGAGGTAGAAACTCTGTTACGTTTTTACTGCTGTCTCTTGCTTCAGTACTTATGGCCAAACTATAAGATATGAAGGAAGTGAGTAGTTAAAGGGGCACTATGGCGAAAAATTGTAAAATTTAAAATATGCACAAACATAGACAAGTAAGAAGTATGTTTTTTCCAGAGTAAAATGACCCATAAATTACATTTCTCCTATGTTGTTGTCACTTACAGTAGGTAGTAGAAATCTGACAGAAGTGACAGGTTTTGGACTAGTCCATCTCTTCATAGGGGATTCTCAGCAAGGCTTTTATTCTTTATAAAGATATTCCCTAAAAAGGATTTAAACAATGATGCTGGCCAGCTTCCCTGCTCGCTACACAGTTTTTTGGAAGTTGGAAAGAGCAACTGGCATTCACTAAGTGCTTTTGAAAAAAAAAAATCCCTGAGAATCCCCTATGAAGATATGGACTAGTCCAAAACCTGTCACTTCTGTCAGATTTCTACTACCTATTGTAAGTGACAGCAACATAGGAGAAAAGTAATTTATGGCTCATTTTACTCTGGAAAAAAATGTACTTTTTATTTGTATTTGTTTGTACATATTTAAAATTGTACAATTTTTAGCCATAGCGCCCCTTTAGGAATAGCGGCATAACTATATTTTTCCAGGCCCCCCGTGAAACCTTCACCTAGGCATGGAGGTGTGGTCTGGGATACCATCATCAGTAGCAATATTGCATTATGTTCAGTATGTTTATTTCAGAAGGGGATTTGAAGTTGGTGACAGTTCCTGGTGAATGAAATACTGTACTGTTGAATGCGTAAGATACACCACTATTCATTAGATAGCTAATTAAATAGACAAGATAAAAGATTGCAGCATTTTTAGGGAGTAAGGGCCCACTCACACCTGAGCGGGAATCGCACGATTCCCGCTCATGGAAAACCACTAGCGGTTTTGTAAAAACTGCTACACACTGTAGCAAGTGGCAGTGTTCTCACTGCCGCGTTTGCGGTTAGCAATAACCGCAAACGCGCTGCATGCAGCGGTTTGGCAGCGATTTGCGTTTCGCGATTAGCGATTGTGATTAACGTGCAAAGCACGCTAATCACGATCATTCCAAAACCGCCGCAGTGTCCAGTGATTTTTCAGCTTTAATCGCCGGCGTTTTGCAATTATAGATGTGAACGGGGCCTAAGACTAATGCTGGCAACTATCGTCCTTTATTGAAGAAAGTGGAGAGACGCTAACAACAGGAGGAACAGGGGCGTAGCAATAGGGGGTGCAGAGGTAGCGACCGCATCGGGGCCCTTGGGCCAGAGGGGCCCCGAAGGGCCCTCCCTCAACTACAGTATTAGCTCTCTATTGGTCCTGTGCTCATAATTATCACTTCTATAGATACTTTGAATAGTGGTAATCACTAACAAACTGCTCCCCATCCCCTTCTTGCACCTCTGACACTGTAGTTGCCATTAGCAGGTTTTGGTGCGCAGTGGCAATTGTTATGTATAGAGTGCTTGGGGGGCCCCATTGTAAAACTTGCATCAGGGCCCACAGCACCTTAGCTACGCCACTGAGGAGGAAACTCAATACATTAAAACAAAAACATCTAATTGGCATCCTAACAATAAATGTACTGCACCTGTGTCTGAAGCCTGGCGTCATGGTGAATCCTTTTCTTTATATTCATCCTGGGTGAGCGTTCATCTTCAGGAAGGCCAGTGAAGCCACAGTGTGACCTCACTTCTACCCCTTTCTTTCAGCAAAGTGCTGGAATGTATTTTGTACATTCCAGTAAAAATTTAAAGCACAGTGCAAACGCAGAAAAAAAAATCACATGAAAACCGCAAAAGCAGAACAATCACAAATGCAGAATAATGTAGATCAATCTACTTTCTCCTAATCAGTGTCGGTCATTAAAGGACTGAAGGTTCATTCTCTATTAATTTCAAGGAAGTCAGGAGCAACTGGTAATGTAGAAAAACATTCTTCTTGGTGTGCAGAAAATGGCAGAAGATTGCAGTTTCTATACATTGCAGTCACTTGCCTGATGGGGAGAATGCATTGCACCCTGCATGGCAAGCATGTCCACACAAAGCCAAGGGTGACTGCACTCCTGTTGCTTTTGTAAATCAGGCCCTGTATACCCCTGCTTTATGGAAACTACTGGTATCATACAAACAGCTTCAGTTTCATTGATTCAACAATAGTTTAAGCTGTCCATGCATTGCTCAATTTTCAGCACTGATATCTGGCCGATTCAATCATAATAATCCTCATGATAAAAATCTAACAGATATCGATGCCGCAACACGGCTACCTGATCGATTGCTTCTATCAAATTCTGGTGGAAATTGGTCAGAATGATTGAATGGGTGTACTGAAAAATGTTGGTCGCAAGGACTTAATTGGGTGTGGGGCGGTAACAGCAATACATTTCCCGATGACCCAATGAATACCTGGCCTGTCTCCCTCCAAGTGTATATGCTCCTCTGGTCGTGATGAGTGTTGCAAGCTCACCTGTCATGACTCCTTGGCTCCTCTGGTGTCCGGTGTCTTTTTGACCGGGGGAACAGTTTAACCACTTGAGGACCTAGGGCTTTCTACCCCTTAAGGACCGGCCACTTTTTTTCCATTCAGACCACTGCAGCTTTCACGGTTTATTGCTCGCTCATACAACCTACCACCTAAATGAATTTTGGCTCCTTTTCTTGTCACTAATAAAGCTTTCTTTTGATGCTATTTGATTGCTCCTGCGATTTTTACTTTTTATTATATTCATCAAAAAAGACATGAATTTTGGCAAAAAAATGATTTTTTTAACTTTCTGTGCTGACATTTTTCAAATAAAGTAAAATTTCTGTATACATGCAGCGCGAAAAATGTGGACAAACATGTTTTTGATAAAAAAAAACCCATTCAGTGTATATTTATTGGTTTGGGTAAAAGTTATAGCGTTTACAAACTATGGTGCCAAAAGTGAATTTTCCCATTTTCAAGCATCTCTGACTTTTCTGACCCCCTGTCATGTTTCATGAGGGGCTAGAATTCCAGGATAGTATAAATACCCCCCAAATGACCCCATTTTGGAAAGAAGACATCCCAAAGTATTCACTGAGAGGCATAGTGAGTTCATAGAAGATATTATTTTTTGTCACAAGTAAGCGGAAAATGACACTTTGTGAGAAAAAAAAAAAAAAAAAAGTTTCCATTTATTCTAACTTGCGACAAAAAAAAATGAAATCTGCCACGGACTCACCATGCCCCTCTCTGAATACCTTGAAGGGTCTACTTTCCAAAATGGATCATTTGTGGGGTGTGTTTACTGTCCTGACATTTTGGGGGGTGCTAAATTGTAAGCACCCCTGTAAAGCCTAAAGGTGCTCATTGGACTTTGGACCCCTTAGCGCAGTTAGGCTGCAAAAAAGTGCCACACATGTGGTATTGCCGTACTCAGGAGAAGTAGTATAATGTGTTTTGGGGTGTATTTTTACACATACCCATGCTGGGTGGGAGAAATATCTCTGTAAATGACAATTTGTTAATTTTTTTTACACACAATTGTCCATTTACAGAGATATTTCTCCCACTCAGCATGGGTATGTGTAAAAATACACCACAAAACACATTATACTACTTCTCCTGAGTACGGCGATACCACATGTGTGGCACTTTTTTGCACCCTAACTGCGCTAAAGGGCCCAAAGTCCAATGAGTACCTTTAGGATTTCACAGGTCATTTTGAGAAATTTCGTTTCAAGACTACTCCTCACGGTTTAGGGCCCCTAAAATGCCAGGGCAGTATAGGAACCCCACAAATGACCCCATTTTAGAAAGAAGACACCCCAAGGTATTCCGTTAGTAGTATGGCGAGTTCATAGAAGATTTTATTTTTTGTCACAAGTTAGCGGAAAATGACACTTTGTGAAAAAACACAATTAAAATCAATTTCCGCTAACTTTTGACAAAAAATAAAATCTTCTATGAACTCACCATACTCCTAACGGAATACCTTGGGGTGTCTTCTTTCTAAAATGGGGTCATTTGTGGGGTTCCTATACTGCCCTGGCATTTTAGGGGCCCTAAACCGTGAGGAGTAGTCTTGAAACGAAATTTCTCAAAATGACCTGTGAAATCCTAAAGGTACTCATTGGACTTTGGGCCCTTTAGCGCAGTTAGGGTGCAAAAAAGTGCCACACATGTGGTATCGCCATACTCGGGAGAAGTAGTACAATGTGTTTTGGGGTGTATTTTTACACATACCCATGCTGGGTGGGAGAAATACCTCTGTAAATGGACAATTGTGTGTAAAAAAAATCAAAAGATTGTCATTTACAGAGGTATTTCTCCCACCCAGCATGGGTATGTGTAAAAATACACCCCAAAACACATTGTACTACTTCTCCCGAGTACGGCGATACCACATGTGTGGCACTTTTTTGCACCCTAACTGCACTAAGGGGCCCAAAGTCCAATGAGTACCTTTAGGATTTCACAGGTCATTTTTGTTTCAAGACTACTCCTCACGGTTTAGGGCCCCTAAAATGCCAGGGCAGTATAGGAACCCCACTAATGACCCCATTTTAGAAAGAAGACACCCCAAGGTATTCCGTTAGGAGTATGGTGAGTTCATAGAAGTTTTTATTTTTTTGTCACAAGTTAGCGGAAATTGATTTTAATAGTTTTTTTTCACAAAGTGTCATTTTCCGCTAACTTGTGACAAAAAATAAAATCTTCTATGAACTCACCATACTCCGTACGGAATACCTTTGGGTGTCTTCTTTCTAGAATGGGGTCATTTGTGGGGTTCCTATACTGCCCTGGCATTTTAGGGGCCCTAAACCGTGAGGAGTAGTCTTGAAACCAAATGTTGCAAAATGACCTGTGAAATCCTAAATTGGACTTTGGGCCCCTTAGCGTACTTAGGGTGTAAAAAAGTGCCACACATGTGGTACCGCTGTACTCAGGAGAAGTAGTATAATGCGTTTTGGGGTGTATTTTTACACATACCCATGCTAAGTGGGAGAAATATCTCTGTAAATGACAATTGTTTGATTTTTTTACACACAATTGTCCATTTACATAGAAATTTCTCCCACCCAGCATGGGTATGTGTAAAAATACACCCCAAAACACATTATACTACTTTTCCTGAGTACGGCGGTACCACATGTGTGACACTTTTTTGCAGCCTAGGTGCGCTAAGGGGCCCAACGTCCTATTCACAGGTCATTTTGAAGCATTTGTTTTCTAGACTACTCCTCGCGGTTTAGGGCCCCTAAAATGCCAGGGCAGTATAGGAACCCCACAAGTGACCCCATTTTAGAAAGAAGACACCCCAAGGTATTCCGTTAGGTGTATGGCGAGTTCATAGAAGATTTTATTTTTTGTCACAAGTTAGTGAAAAATGACACTTTGTGAAAAAAAACCAATAAAAATTAATTTCCGCTAACTTTTGACAAAAAATTAAATCTTCTATGAACTCGTCATACACCTAACATAATACCTTGGGGTGTCTTTTTTTTCTAAAATGGGGTCACTTGTGGGGTTCCTATACCGCCCTGGCATTTTACAGGCCCCAAACCGTGAGTAGTCTGGAAACCAAATGTCTCAAAATGACTGTTCAGGGGTATAAGCATCTGCAAATTTTGATGACAGGTGGTCTATGAGGGGGCGAATTTTGTGGAACCGGTCATAAGCAGGGTGGCCTTTTAGATGACAGGTTGTATTGGGCCTGATCTGATGGATAGGAGTGCTAGGGGGGTGACAGGAGGTGATTGATGGGTGTCTCAGGGGGTGGTTAGAGGGGAAAATAGATGCAATCCATGCACTGGGGAGGTGATCGGAAGGGGGTCTGAGGGTTTGGCCGAGTGATCAGGAGCCCACACGGGGCAAATTGGGGCCTGATCTGATGGGTAGGTGTGCTAGGGGGTGACAGGAGGTGATTGATGGGTGTCTCAAGGTGTGATTAGAGGGGGGAATGGATGCAAGCAATGCACTGGCGAGGTGATCAGGGCTGGGGTCTGAGGGCATTCTGAGGGTGTGGGCGGGTGATTGAGTGCCTTAGGGGCAGATAGGGGTCTAATCTGATAGGTAGCAGTGACAGGGGGTGATTGATGGGTAATTAGTGGGTGTTTAGGGTAGAGAATAGATGGAAACACTGCGCTTGGGTGGTGATCTGATGTCGGATCTGCGGGCGATCTATTGGTGTGGGTGGGTGATCAGTTTGCCCGCAAGGGGCAGGTTAGGGGCTGATTGATGGGTGGCAGTGACAGCGGGTGATTGATGGGTGGCAGTGACAGGGGGTGATTGATGGGTGGCAGTGACAGGGGGTGATTGATGGGTGATTGATAGGTGATTGACAGGTAATCAGTGGGTTATTACAGGGGAGAACAGATGTAAATATTGCACTGGCGAATTGATAAGGGGGGTCTGAGGGCAATCTGAGCGTGTAGGCGGTCGATTGGGTGCCCGCAAGGGGCAGATTAGGGTCTGATCTGATAGGTAACAGTGACAGGTGGTGATAGGGAGTGATTGATGGGTGATTGATGGGTAATTAGTGGGTGTTTAGAGGAGAGAATAGATGGAAACACTGCGCTTGGGTGGTGATCTGATGTCGGATCTGCGGGCGATCTATTGGTGTGGGTGGGTGATCAGATTGCCCGCAAGGGGCAGGTTAGGGGCTGATTGTTGGGTGGCAGTGACAGGGGGTGATTGATGGGTGATAGGTGATTGGCAGGTGATTGACAGGTGATCAGTGGGTTATTACAGGGAAGGACAGATGTAATTAATGCACTGGCGAATTGATAAGGGGGGGGGGGGGGGGGGTCTGAGGGCAATCTGAGCGTGTGGGCGGGTGATTGGGTGCCCGCAAGGGGCAGATTAGGGTCTGATCTGATAGGTAACAGTGACAGGTGGTGATAGGGGGTGATTGATGGGTAATTAGTGGGTGTTTAGAGAAGATAACAGATGTAAACGATACATTTGGGAGGTAATCTGACGGCGGGTTTGCGGGCGATCTAATGGTGTGGGTGGGTGATCAGATTGCCCGCAAGGGGCAGGTTAGGGGCTGATTGATGGGTGGCAGTGACAGGGGGTGACAGGGGGTGATTGATGGGTGATAGGTGATTGGCAGGTGATTGACAGGTGATCAGTGGGTTATTACAGGGAAGAACAGATGTAATTAATGCACTGGTGAATTGATAAGGGGGGGTCAGAGGGCAATCTGAGCGTGTGGGCGGGTGATTGGGTGCCCGCAAGGGGCAGATTAGGGTCTGATCTGATAGGTAAAAGTGACAAGTGGTGATAGGGGGTGATTGATGGGTGATTGATGGGTAATTAGTGGGTGTTTAGAGGAGAGAATAGATGTAAACAATGGATTTGGGAGGTGATCTGATGTCGGATCTGTGGGCGATCTATTGGTGTGGGTGGGTGATCAGATTGCCCGCAAGGGGCAGGTTAGGGGCTGATTGATGGGTGGCAGTGACAGGGGGTGATTGACGGGTGATTGATGGGTGATTGACGGGTGATTGACAGGTGATTGACAGGTGATTGACAGGTGATCAGGGGGATAGATGCATACAGTAAACAGGGGGGGGTGGTCTGGGGGGGGGGTCTGGGGAGAATCTGAGGGGTGGGGGGTGATCAGGAGGGGGCAGGGAGCAGGGGGGGGGATAAAAAAAAAATAGCGTTGACAGATAGTGACAGGGAGTGATTGATGGGTGATTAGGGGGGTGATTGGGTGCAAACAGGGGTCTGGGGGGTGGGCAGGGGGGGGGTCTGATGGGTGCTGTGGGCGATCTGGGGCAGGGGGGGGAGAAATCAGTGTGCTTGGGTGCAGACTAGGGTGGCTGCAGCCTGCCCTGGTGGTCCCTCGGACACTGGGACCACCAGGGCAGGAGGCAGCCAGTATAATACACTTTGTAAACATTACAAAGTGTATTATACACTTTGTATGCGGCGATCGCGGGGTTAACATCCCGCCGGCGCTTCCGTATAGCCGGCGGGATGTTGCGGCGAGCGAGCGGTGACAGGCGCCGGCGGAGGATCGCGTCACGGATGACGCGATCGCTCCGCCCATGCCCTTAAATGGACCGCCGCCTCTGTGGGTGAGGCCGTCCTGCAGGGCTCCACTTCCCCGCCGCCCCTGTGTAGTGGGCGGTCGGGAAGTGGTTAATAATTACCACTATTCAAAGTATGTATCCCCCGCAAGGGACTAACATCCAAAGGGAGGACAACCACCCACCCCAAGGGCAGGGGCCTGGAACCATTCTAAAAAGGGACCCACCCAATACACAATAGGGAGGGGTAGGGGAGCCCCTGATCACTATCAGAAGAATCATTGGAGGGAACAAAATAGGTATCCACCAAAACAGATTCCCACTTATAGAGAGAACATCCCGGGGAAACCATTTAGACCAGCCTACCCCCAACAAGGACCTACACAAAGCCCCAAGTATGGGGTACCGACTGGAAATAGATTTCATCCACTAGAAGAACAATATGAACAGGCCCCTTTTTCATGGAATTACCCCAAACCCAGAATGAGGAGATGAGAGGAGGCGGACCTAGGTCCATACGGTTCCTCTGAGGCCAGATAAAAAGAAGAGCAGAAGGGGATGTAGAGGGGGCAGAGGACAAAAGAAAGAGGGAATAACTCAGGATGGCATTTTCAACATAGGTGGGGTAGAATTGGGGAAGAAAGAAAAAACTTTGCTCAATAAGGGACTCAAATATGCCCCTAAAAATTTTTTGAACATATATTGACATTAATAAATTTGTCAGGAGGCTAAACATCAAAAAATACTTCCTTAATAAACCAGTTGCGGATATAGAGGGATACCAGCTTTACCAGTTTAGACACACCAGTCTGAGGAACAACTCTACGCTCAACCCCGTAGGTGGCTTGGGGGGCAGTACGGTGGAGGCATTCAAAAGGGTGATGTGTAAAGAACTGGAGGAAATAACAAACAAAAGAGGGGATGGAATCCCCAAAGAAGTGAGACATTTTTGAATGAAAACAAACTGGTGGTGAGGCCCGCTGATCAGAAATTATCCAGGTTGGTCAGTGATGAGCCTACCTATAAACCTCTGAAAGCTGATCCCACAAAGAGTTTTTATGAAGAATTACAAGAGATATTGAAAGAAGGTCTCAAAGAAGGATTACATAATGATCGTGAATTTGATTTTCTGCTTCCGTCTGCACCTAGGATACCTGTAATTTATCAGGTTCCTAAGGTGCACAAGGATCCCTTGCACCTGGCCGGGCAGCCGATTATCACTGGCATTGGGTCAGTCACCCATAGATTAGGACAACACCTGGATGACATGCTGCAACCAGCAGTGGCGATGATACCAAACCTACTCAGGGACACAAGACATGCATTGATTGCCTTGGAGGAGGGGATCATAGAGCCACATATGTTGCTGGCCACGGCAGACGTGTCATCCTTGTATTCAAATATACCGCACATGGCGGGCGTTGATGCTTCACGGAATTATTTGGTAAGAACAGGGATGCACGAGAAGCAGATTGAGTTTGTTATCAAATTGCTCGAATTTGCCCTTAGGAGCAATTACTTCTGGTATCGGGGAGGTTTTCATTTAAAGGTTAAAGGATGTACGATGGGGACAGGGTTCGCACCCAGCTTTGCCAATTTGGTCATGGCGGTTTGGGAAGAACAGGTTCTTGCGAGCCCCGTCTCCATCGCAGTGAAGAAATAGGCCAGATGCATAGACGATCTGGTGATAATCTGGGACTCCACGGAGGAGGAGCTCAATAAATATATTGAATTGTTGAATGGCAATCATTTAAATATTGAATTGAGTGTGGAATGTGATACATCTAAGGTGCACTTCCTCGACCTGGAGATCAATAAGGGCATCAGCAGGCTGTGGACGCGCACCTATTTCAAAGAGACTGACAGGAAGGGCTACATAGGGACAGACAGTTACCATCACCCAAATTGGGTTATGTCTGTCCCTAGAAGCCAATTCCTGAGAATTAAAAGGAACTGCTCCCATCAACAGGATTACTGGGAACAGTCAGAAATATTGGAGCAAAGGTTCCTTGATCATGGATATAACTATGAATACATACAGAATGAAAGACGAAAGGTGGCAGAGCTACCCAGAGAACAGGTCCAATAGTGCCTCATAAGCCCAAATTTGTGTACAGGAGGGCAAATAACCTTAAGTCACTATTAGCCCCAAGTTGTGTGAACCCACCTGTGACCACTAGAAATCCATGGCAGCAAGACGGTTTTTACCCGTGCAGAACTTGTGGATTATGCCAAGCGGGATTAACATCCATAACCACTGTAGACAGCTCATCTAGTAATGGGCAAAACTTTAAGATTAAAGGATTCATCACATGTAGTACAAAATATGTGGTTTATTGCCTAAGCATGTTAGTGTGGTAAACAGTATGTGGGGCGCACAGGTAGGGAGTTGAAAGAGCTCCTGAGGGAACACAAATACAAGATTGAGAAAGGACACATCAACCATAGTGTACCTAGACATTTTGTGAACAACTATAGATGTAAATTAAGTCAATTAAAAACGTATGGTATTGAGAAATTGAGACCCTCCTGGAGGGGATGCAATAGAATTTGTGAATTGTCGCGACTTGAGACTAAGTGGATTTACGAATTGGACACATTAGAGACAAATGGAATCAATATTGATATCGATATGAACTGCTTTTTAAATAATTCCTAATGTTTCTCGGTATCCTTGAATAACTATATATGTCGGCAGTATTATAGGTGTCATACTGTTTTCCTTGTTTAACACGCAACTTGAGTGTGAATTATATTATTATCCCTATGTGAATGATGTTGCCATAAAAAAAACGAAGTATCAATAGTTCCATCTAGTTTGTGAAGGGGGAGTTACTTCCCGGATGGCGGCTGGGAGGGAATAAGGAAATATAAGGGCAGCACACACGTCACTATGGTAAGCCCCTGATGAGCTGTTACCAGCGAAACACGTAGGGAGGAGCCTCTGAGTGACGTATGTGCGTACATGCGTAACGTGTGACGAATACACAACTGACTGGAGCCGAGCGGCATCACTGAATGTGTCCATTCCACTTCCAGGAAGAGATCTGACACGGGTCTTCCTGTGTGTTCTTTTTTTCTTGCAAGCCACTACCATCCTAGTCTGAGAGGACGCGAGGATACACATCTGCACCAGACCACCTAGGAGGCAGTGAGCCCCCTGAGGTGACGGTGGGCCATACATGCCGAAGGCGCTGACTGGTCTATATCAGACCGCAACATTTGGTGAGTGGTTTCTTGAAGAGGGGTTTGGTGGAAGCAAGAATTACATGTCAAGAGCACAACCTATTGACTTTCAGTCACTGAATGTGATCCCTGGCGTGTTTTTTTTTTTAACTTATGCAGCGGCGGCGTGGAGAGCGGTAGTGGATGATACAGAGGTGGCCACCCGGGAGCTAAGTCCTCTTACATGCCACATACACTGAATTCTTTTGCCGCCTAGCCTCTTTTGCTGCTGATCGGTTTTTAAGACTTAATTTTAAAATAAAAGAAGTAATGCACAATTAGAGGCGGGTCCTTTTTTGTGTTTTTATACCCCCTTCCATCAAGCTATCTGGAGGATACGTGTATTGGAGGAAGCAGACGTCAGGCAACACCTGAGAGCCAGAGAGGCAACACCTGAGAGCCAGAGAGGCGACGGGGAGGGGGGGGGGGGGGGGCACAGCCTCGAATGCGAGACCTGGTCTTTTTAGACCCTTGGATCTGGTGAGTCTGTACCCATAAGGGGTTTGCATCCTGTTTAGTGAATGTTGTCTTTGTTGGAGAAGGGAGAGCGCAGAGATCATTTTCATTTGGACTTTAGCCAGAGTAACCTGGTGTACCCTGCAGCACCCTGAAAGATATTGAATTTGTGAACTGTTTGATACAACTATACGGATTATAGTCCAATTAAGTGGACTGGCATTATTAGCATTACATTATAGTCCAATTAAGTGGACTGATATTATTAGCATCAAAGGTGCCCATTTTGCTTAATTTGCATTTTTGTGAATTACTTTTTACTGTGAGCACTGAATTTATATTCCTTTAATTCAAAACTACGCCGGACATAGGAGGAGGCGCAAATTCTCGATGGAGTGACAGATTAGCTTTTAACACTGACCACAAACACAGGGGAACACATACTGTACATTGGAGGTGGGGGAGCGGCCCGGCAGGTAACAGCAGCGGCGCTAGGATGATTTCCAATAGATTTTATGCAGAAATCTATTGTAAATCTGTCTGCAGAGTGTGGGTGGGCAATAGATCTCTCTTTGATAAGACTCTGACCTATCTGATGGCTGATCTGGTGGCAGATCAGCAGTTGTATGGGCACCTTAAGATAAGAATTGTAAGTCTTTAAATGTGTATCTGGAACGGAGATAAGAACATGCACATTTCAAGAGAACCTGGGGATGCTTAATTTTATGTCATATGTGCTCATTTGCTCTGGCTTCAAAATCTCCACAGAATTGGTAGAATAAATTCAATATGGCTTCATTCACGCCCACATGAGAAGAGAAAAGAGTTAGAAATTACTTTAATATTGATAATAGACTGCTCAGACAGTGAAAATTGTGCACACATTGTTCAGGTCTGCTTTAAATGGCCACCAAACCTGAATAGTTCTGGTGCTACATGTTTAGTTTTACAAAGATGATGACCAGCTCTACCTCCAACATGACCCACTCCATAAAGTAAAAAATAATCTGACATTTCCACACAATTAATATCTCGTACAGCTCCTGTGAGTGTTGTTAAGTGTTGAGTAATTGCCATGAGATAATCACATGAGATCAGTATGGCAGATGTTTAGAGAAAAGTGGAAAAACACCACCCAACTATATCCTAATCAGTGATGAATCATTTGGCCCATCCAGATCCATGGAGGAGACTGTGTGATGTGACTAAATAGCGGCATGGTGTTATTTTACGTCAAATGAAAGTCCTTAGAGAGGAACATTTCAAGTAGTGCAAGGTGAAATGGTTTGCTTCAAAAATTGCCATCAGTTTTTACAACACGTCTACACAGCTAAAAATACTATCTAATAGCAAGTCATCACAGTGTGATCATATGTAGCAATGTTTAGGCCACCAATGCTAGCATTACCATATACTACAGAAGTACAGTGGCTGCCAGCAATATTTCTCTCTGTCATATAGACTTCCTCAGTCTACACAGTCTATGCTGTATTCTACAAGCAAACACAAAATAGCTACTATTACGGATTAGTCCTATTAGGTCTCATTGGATATGGCATTGAAAAAGAATGACACATTATAGTGGGCATGTCCTGAATTGGAAAAATTCCACTGATAAAGACAATATTATTTGGGACAATTCCATCATATAGTTATTTATTGATATTGGTTGCAAATTATAACATTGAGGACAGCGACATAACTACTGAGGAGCAGCCCTGCACCACAACGGTACTGGGAACTTTAGGGGGGGGGGTTATTCCCTTCCACCCCTACTGGGCTGCCTTTCCTTGTTGTAGGCACAGGAATATTGGTTTGAGGGGCAATAAACATAAATCCAGTATGCAGTAGAGTCTAAATCACACACCTGAAACAAGTATGCAGCAAATATAGTAACACTGGAGTTAGAGCATCTGATCTGCATGCTTCTAATGCATTAGTGATGATGCTTAGTTTCCTGCTCTTCTGGCAAAGTACCCCCTTATAGTTGAAGTGTATGCAGCCTGGTAACAACATAGTGGATAACATGAGCTGTACTCTCAGCATGGGAAAAATAAATCCCAATGGCCTGCGGGAGCCAGTCTACCTCTGAGCAGAGAATTACACACTCCTTTTACGTTTGCCTTTAACGATTTTTTTTTCTTTTTTAAACCCCTTCACCCCCAAGGGTTTTCACTCTAATGGACCAAGGCAATTTTCACCCGTCAGCACTCCTCCCCTTCATTCACCAACTACTTTATCACTACTTATCACACCGAAATGATCTATGCCTTGTTTTTTTTGCCATAAATTAGTTTTTTGGGGTGATATTTGTTTTCAGTAATTACCTTATTTGCTATTCAGTTTAACTACTCTACGACTGCTTCACGCCAATGGGCGTGGCCGCAGCGGCAGCCCAAGGAGCGCCTAACGCCAATTGGCGTCAGGTCCTGGAGCCAGCTAATACAGGAGATCGCGCGCAGGCTGCGCGCGCATCTCTTGCTTGGGGGGGGGGGGCGGAGCTCCGTTCTACCTTCAGTCTCTGAGCAGCTATTGCAGCTCGGGAGACCGTTAGACGGCGTGATTGCCGTCTATTTACATGTACAGCGCTGTGATCGGCAGCAGCGCTGTACTGGTGACAGCCGTGTGACAAGGCTGTCCCCTCCATAGGCAAGGCAGTGATCGGCTGTCATAGGCTGAAGACTAAGACAGCTGTTCACCCTGATTGGCTGGCGGGGGGGAGGGAGGGAGCAGGGGAATAGAAATAAAAAAAAGGCATTTTTATTAAAAAATAAAATAAATATTTATAAAAAAAATAAACAACTGTGGAGCGATCAGACCCCACCAACAGAGGGCTCTGTTGGTGGGGGGAAAAGGGGGGGGGGAATCACTCGTGTGCTGTGTTGTGCGGCCCTGCAGCTTGGCCTTAAAGCTGCAGTGGCCAATCAGGTAAAAAAGAACCTGGTCTTTAGGGGGGTTTAACACTGCGGTCCTCAAGTGGTTAAAGGGAAAAATTCTGGAAACATGAAAAAATACACTATTTCTCTAATTCCATCCCCTATAATTTTTAAATAAACAATGCTACTTTAAATAAAACCCACATGTTATTTGCCCGTTTGTTCCAGTTATTACAAAGTTTAAATTATGTCCCTAGTACAATGTTTTGGCATTTTAGTACAATGCAATGCGAAAATATTTTATTTGGAAGGAAAGGTGTATTTTTTTCCATGTAGTAGTTTTTATACTATCAATAATTAAAAGCCTTTATTTGCAAATATAACAGTAATATACCCTCATGCCATACATAGTAAAAAAAAAAGCATAGTCCCTAACGTAACTATTTATGTCATTTTTTTAAATGCGGTAATTAAAAAAAATGTTTTTACAAGAGTTTTATTTTACTAACTATGGAGGGGTGTGAGGGGGGAGGTATTAATTTATTTTTATTTAATGTACAAAGTGTAAAATGTGTATTTTTACTTTTTTTTTTCCACTAGATGTCTCTACACTCTATAGTCGGTGTGCTTTATTTACTTCTTGTTGAAGCCATGATCTTTCCATTACAGGCACTTTGATTGGTTCAGGGAACACTTCTTCCCTTTCTCCAATTGCGGCTCTCTGAGTTTTGACAGTTACGCGTGGCGGTGGAGGATGTTTTAAAACGTCTGTTGGTCCATTAAGGGGGACAAACAGGACGTTTTAAAATGGCCTGCTGTCCACTTGTGGATAAGTCTTGCTCAGAATGTATATTTGCTTGCAAAACAAACATTTAGCACCATGCAAAACACCTACGTTAATTTAGTGAATTTATCTGGGACTGCATCTTTTTCACATGGCAGAGTATCAGGACCAATGTATTCACCTGCTGGAAATGTAAAAAACAAAACAAAAAAAACCTGCGTGTTTATGGATAAAAGTGTGTGTCTCTTTCATTGCATCTATCTGATCATCTTTTGATGACTATGCCCAGATAATATTATTTTAGACAAATGTGCCCTCACATATATCTGTAACATCCCACTGCAAGAGTTCTTCTAGTGATGCAGACACAGATGAGACTGGTCTACAAATTGTGACCACTACACAGTTTTTGTGCTCTGGTGATGCGTAACAATGAATGACATGGTCACAACACGAAGTAGATTGTCTATCACGTGACCTTCTAACTGCACAGAAGTAGCAGCTGCCTAATTTATGGCTTGGAATCTGGAAATGAAACGTCTCAAATCTTTTACAGGTTACCAAGAGAACCAACAGCAGTCTTGACTGAAGGTCATCTAATTCAAAAAAAAAATTCTCTTCCCTAGATTATTATTACTATTATTAACCTTTATAAGAGCCAAAATAGTGTGAAGAAATGTAAATTACATTAGAAGAGTAAATTACAAAGTTGAGATTAACAATCATAAACACCCAGCACAAAAATTGTACAGCATCTTGTAAAAAAAATGGCAATCTATTTCGCTGCATTAGCACAACGATGCTATATCCTTTAATCTGAATTGTGTTACCTTTGAGTGTTTAGTTATTGTAATTGTTATCGTAAAAAACATTTTGGCAAACATTCTCTTTAAAAAAAATCCGCAGTGGTAGAGACTGCTTGTGAACCATCAGAAATAATAATAAAAATGAAATAAAAAGTCTAATAGCAAAAAAAAAAAGTACCAATAACTTAAAAAGGCTGGCTACAATTTACATATATCAACATGGATTATAGCACAGCCACCAGACCTAAGAAATTTGCACCTCTCTGATATATACTAGACACGGGAATGCCCTCTACTAGATGCAGTTTGAAGAATAATTGTGAACAAATGTCACTGTGGTTATCAATGTAATTAATGTAGTCATAAAATACATTGTATCAAGCAGAAGGGATGCATACTGTAAAGGTGACTATCTGCAACTTCAAGTTCATAGTCTGTCCTCATGCATTTCATGGTCAAAGACCCACTTTACAAGAGGACAAGTCAAGAAGAGTGAGTATTGTAATAAATATGTATAAAATGTCTATGAAAAACAATGGGAAGATATATTCCACGAGAGAATGCTGACAACGTTTACACAAGGAGGTACATATTGTCGTCATAGGTGCCAGACTATGCACACCACAAGGGGTGTTGCCAGGGGTGAGCCTAGGGTGCCTAGCACCTGGGTGCAAGATTTTCTTTGGCGCCTACGGGAGTGGTTAAAGTAACTGCGCTCAACCACATAACCACACCCATGTCCTGCCTAATCACACCCACACCTTCTACCTCTTTACAAATGCATGTGATACCCCATCCCTACCCCTCTTCCATGGGCTTGCTCCTGGCTGGCTTTGGCTGCCTGCGAGTCTGCTAGTCTCTGGACTGACTCAGGCTGAGAGGCTCTGCGAGTGCAACGCAGTCACACACTGCGTATTTATGACTGCATGCGGCCACCCCACTCTTGCTCGCTGTCGTCGGCTCCTCCCCCCGCCAAGCCCAAGCGTAAGGTGGGCTGCCTGTATCTTTACAATTTAAAATTTACTGCCAAAAGATTTTTACTGACAAACTTTCCCCACTAAATGCACATAAGAGACAGCGTTTCACCAGTAAATGCACGTAATGACAGACAGCTTTTCACCAGTAAATGCACATAAGAGACCGTTTTTTTCACCAGTAAATGCACATAACAAGAGACCGCTTTTCACCAGTAAATGTACATAAGAGACCGCTTTTCACCAGTAAATGTACATAAGAGACCGCTTTTCACCAATATATGCACATAAGAGACAGCTTTTCACCAGTAAATGCACATAATAAGAGACAGCTTTTCACCGGTAAATGCACATAACAAGAGACAGCTTTTCACCAGTAAATGCACATAACAAGAGACAGCTTTTCACCAGTAAATGCACATAAGAGACAGCTTTTCACCAGTAAATGCACATAACAAGATTCCACTTTTCACCAGTAAATGCAGATAATAAGAGACAGCTTTTCACCAGTAAATGCACATAATAAGAGGCTGCTTTTCACCAGCAAATGCACATAATAAGAGACAGCTTTTCACCAACAAATGCACATAATAAGAGACAGCTTTTCACCAGCAAATGCACATAATAAGAGACAGTTTTTCACCAGAAAATGCACATAATAAGAGACAGATTTTCACCAGTAAATGCACATAATGACAAACAGCCAGTGTCCCCAGTATATGTAGTCAGAGGTATATGTCCCCAGTATATGTAGCCAGGGATATATGTGCCCAGTATATGTAGCCAGGGGGTATATGTGCCCAGTACATGTAGCCAGCGGGTATATGTGTCCGGTATATGTAGCCAGGGGGTATATGTGCCCAGTATATGTAGCCAGGGGGTATATGTGCCCAGTATATGTAGCCAGGGGTATATGTGCCCAGTATATGTAGCCAGGTGGTATATGTGCCCAGTATATGTAGCCAGGGGGTATATGTGCCCAGTATATGTAGCCAGGGGATATATGTGCCCAGTATATGTAGCCAGGGGGTATATGTGCCCAGTATATGTAGTCAGGGGGTATATGTGCCCAGTATATGTAGCCAGGGGGTATATGTGCCCAGTATATTTAGCCAGGGGGTATATGTGCCCAGTATATGTAGCCAGGGGGTATATGTGCCCAGTATATGTAGCCAGGGGGTATATGTGCCCAGTATATGTAGCCAGGGGTATATGTGCCCAGTATATGTAGGCAGGGGTATATGTGCCCAGTATATGTAGCCAGGGGGTATATGTGCCCAGTATATGTAGCCAGGGGGTATATGCGCCCAGTATATGTAGCCAGGGGGTATATGTGCCCAGTATATGTAGGCAGGGGTATATGTGCCCAGTATATGTAGCCAGGGGGTATATGTGCCCAGTATATGTAGGCAGAGGTATAGGGACCCTGTTTAGTTAGTGAGTGACAGGGACACCCCCCCCCTCTAGCCGCTGCCGATCCCCCCTCACCTTGCAGCAGCGTCACACCTCGATCAGCGGGCGACCCGACCAGTAAGAGGGCGCCGGACGCAACCGCTCTATATGTGGAAGTGATGTCACTTCCGCATATCAGTGTGGCGTGCTAGGTCCTAGCGCCCCCGCACTATTGGTCGCCGCCTGATTGAGGTCTGACGCGGCACCGGCGGCTAGAGGGAGGGAGAGAGCGGCGGCCACAGGGGGAGAGCGGCGGCCGGGCGGCGCCTCTCAGAGACAGGCGCCTGGGTGCCTTGCACCCGCCCAGGCTCGGCCCTAGGTGTTGCTGTACACAGTGGATAAGTAGTATACAGTACTCTAGATGTAGGAATGGATGAGGCCTGTAATGTTGTGAAAATGGTATGTTAATTACCTTAGCAGACTTTTTTTTATTGTGAATAGAAGGGTATTAATTACTCAATCTAGCAAATGTAGATGTTCTTGTTAGGGTTTCATAAAGAGGCATGTGGTCTGTTTGAACACATACTGTAATAGAAGTGTGAGGCTAACATTCACTTCCTGCTTTGAGTCACACAGGAGAAACACAATTGTGATCTCATATCTGTAATTTTGCATTCAAAGAAAATACTGCTGTGCAAGACTATTAACTGATGGGGGCATCAGTGAATCTAAGACATGTCTTCTTTAAAAGGACACTGAACTAGGGATGATCGGAAGAGGCGATTTCCGATATCGCGGTAATTTCCCCTTCCACTATAACGAAATACTGCTACCGCTACATTCCGGCGGTTTATCGCGGAATTCCACATTCCGGCGGAACAATTTCCACAATGTTAAAGGGAACCTAATGGATGTCTCCTTTTAACCACTTGAGGACCGCAGTGTTAAACCCCCCTAAAGACCAGGCACTTTTTCATTAAATTGGCCACTGCAGCTTTTAAGCTGCAGAGCCACACGACACAGCACACAAGTGATCCCCCCCCTTTTCTCCCCACCAACAAAGCTGTCTGTTGGTGGGGTCTGATCGCCCCCCCCCCCCTGTGTTTATTTTTTTTTCATCAATATTTATATCAACTTTTTTTTTTATAAAAATTACAATTTTTATTTTTAGCCCTGCTCCCTCCCTCCCTCCTGCCAGCCAATCAGTGTGATTAGCTGTCATAAGGTTCAGCCTATGACAGCCGATCACTCCCCAGCCTCAGGAGGGGGCAGCCGCGTCACACGGCTGTCCCCAGTACAGCGCTACTGCTGTTTGCAGCGCTGTACCAGTAATTAGACGCGATTATGCCGTCTAACAGTCTCCCGAGCGGCAATAGCCGCTCGGAGACTGAAGGTGGAGCTCCACTCCGCCCACCGAGCAGGAGATGCACGCACAGCCTGCGCGCGATCGCCTGCAAAACAGAGCCCCAGGACTTTACGCCGCTCGGCGTTAGGCGGGCCTGGGGCTGCAGCCGCGGCCACGCCCATCGGCGTGACGCGGTCGGCTAGAGGTTAAACAAATACCAGTTCCCTGGCAGTCCTGCTGATAACTTTGGTTTCAGTGGTGACTGAATCACAATCCTGAAACAAGCATGCAGCTAATCCAGTCTGACTTCAGTCAGAGCACCTGATCTGCATGCTTGTTGAGGGGTTGTGGCAAAAAGTAGATACAGGATCAGCAGGAGAGTCAGGAAACTGGTATTATTTTAAAAGGAAAAATCCACATCCTTCTCAGTTTAGGTTCCCTTTAAAAGGATTTCTGCAAATTTCCGAGGTATTTCTCACAGGCTCATTTGGAACATCATTTTTGAAACATCGTAGGCCATAGGACCTAGAGGTTGTTCCACGGCGGTCATCACAATTTTGTTTTGTAGCAGCAGGAGTTGTCGTAGGCCATGGGACCTAGAGGTGATTTCACAGCAGTCATTACTAATTTTATTTGGGAGCAGCAGGAGTTGTCTTAGGCCATGGGACCTAGAGGTGGTTCCACGGCAGTCATTACAATTTTTGTTTGGAGCAGCAGGAGTTGTCGAAGGCCATGGGACCTGGAGGTGGTTTCATGGCGGTCAGCACAATTTTTTTTTCCTGTAGCAGCACAAGTTGTTGTGGGGCCATGGGACCTAGAGGTTGTTCCACAGCAGTCATTACAATTTTTTTTGGAGCAGCAGGAGTTGTCGTAGACCATGGGACCTAGAGGTTGTTCCACAGCAGTTATTACAATTTTTGTTTGGAGCAGCAGAAGAAGTTGTAGAGGTAGTTTCACAGGAGTCATTATAATTGTTTTTGGAGCAGCAGGAGAAGTAGTAGGGCAAAAGCATAGGGTTAGGATAGAATATAACGTCGTACAGCTACAAAACCTGCATTTTTATGATCTTAAAAAGCAAAATTATGCGATGATAGTGATAGGCAGCAGAGTTTAAGAGGGAGACCATTTGAGGCTTGAAAAACAGCAAGAGTGGCCTTGTAATTATCACTGATCCATGACTCGTTGATTTTAATGAATGTTAGTATGTCCATATTGTCTGTGGACAGATGGGTCCATTGGTCGGTGACCACCCCACCTGCAGCACGAAATACTCGCTCAGAAAGAACAATGGCGGCGAGGCATGCAAGAACCTCCAGTGCATACTGAGTGAGTTCAGGCCAGGTATCCAGTTGTTTTGTCCAATACTCCATGGGGTCAATACTCTCCATATTGTCTGGAGCACTGGCCGACCCCAAGTAATCACTCACCATACGGGCCAGCCGCTGGCAGTGACTACTTTGCTCGCTGGTGGTGCTGCTGCTACAAGGAGTATATGGAATTGGCTGATAAAATTCCTTCAACATACTCAGCAGGTTCACAGATTGGCTAATGGTGCTGCTGCTGGGAGTGGGACCACCAGAGTCCTGTGCTGAGTATGAGGAGGCTTGGTAGCTTGGGCCCAGGATACAGGTTCAGGAAACGCATCTTCTACCCAACGAAGATGGGCATCCCGGATGTGGATCATCCTGGCATCTGCTTGGGAGGGGGTATGAACTGCCGCATTTTCCCCTTGCACCGGGGATCTAAGATGGTGGCCACCCACATGTCGAGCCTTGATTTTAAAGTTTTAATCCGGGGGTCCTTACAGAGGCACTGGAGCATATGCGCAGCCATAGGAAAGAGATGTCTGCCATTAATCACCTCTTCCTGGCTGTCAGAACTGTCGTCATGCTCCAGCTCCACATCAGAATCTTCTTCCCACCCCGGACAATGGGCTCTTCCACAAGCTCTGCCTCCTTGAGGACTTGAGCATGCTCATTCACTCCCCCACTTGACTGACCACTGTTCAGTAGGGCTTCCTCCCCCTGTCCAAGCAGTTTGTCAAGATCCTTGTCCAGCATGAAGACAAGAGGGAGCACTTCTGATATGCTGTAGTGCTCTTCAACAAATTTTGTTGCCTACTCAAATGGCTCCAAGACTTTACACACCTGTCCAATCTGCTGCCACTGGTCCCCAGTAATGTACTCCAGTGGCCCTGTTCTGGAGGAAGATGTCTGAGACAGGTATAGCCTGACCGCCATTCGCTGCTCCCACAACCTCTCCAGCACGTGGAGGGTGGAGTTTCGTGTCGGACAATCAGAAATAAGCCTGTGCCGTAGCAGGCTATGGCGCTGCAGCAGTTTCAAGGCCGCGGTGGTGGTTGCAGAGTGACGGATGTGGGCTGACACCTTTGGTGTTGAGGCCACAGCATCTTTCAACCCATCAAAAGTGCGTAAGAACTTCTGGACTACAAGGTTGAAAACGTGGGCCAAGCAGGAGTGCAATAAAAATTGTAAAAAAAAGAAATTAGGCTGGCAAAGTTCGAAGCTGAAAATCAAATCGCTAGGGATATCAAATCTAACCCAAAAAAGTTTTACAAGTACATAAACTCTAAAAAAAGAAAGGTTGACTGTATAGGACTCCTAAAGGATGAGGGTGGGAACTCAATGGTGGATGACCAAGGTAAGGCAGAGTTATTAAATGCTTTCTTTGCTTCTGTCTTCACAAAAGAAACAGCACTGTTGCAAATTACAGAGGCAGAAGAGTCTCAATCTTCTAACTGTAATATTAAATACTTAACGAAGGAAGAAATGTAGGCAAGACTAAATAAATTAAAAATAGACAAGGCACCTGACCCGGATGGCATGCATCCTCGGGTCCTAAGGGAATTAAAGAGAGTCTGAAGCGAGAATAAATCTCGCTTCAGACCTCATAGATAGCAGGGGCATGTGTGCCCCTGCTAAAACGCCGCTATCCCGCGGCTAAACGGGGGTCCCTTCACCCCCAAATCCCCTCGGTGCAGAGGGGGAGCGCTTCCTGGTTGGGCAGGGCTAACCGCCACAACCCTGCCCTACGCGCGTCTGTCAGCGCGTATCTCTGCCTCTCCCCGCCCCTCTCAGTCTTCCTTCACTGAGAGGGGCGGGGGAGAGGCGGCGATGCGCCGCTGATAGACGCGACTGGAGGCAGGGCTGCGGCCGTTAGCCCTGCCTCCAGGAACGGCTAAATCTACGACCAAGTATTGCGGGGGTGGGTTTGGGGGTGAAGGGACCCCCGTTTAGCGGCGCGATAGCGGCGGTTTAGCAGGGGCACACGTGCCCCTGCTAACTATGAGCTCTGAAGCGAGATTTATTCTCGCTTCAGAGTCTCTTTAAGTTCAGTTATAGATAAACCCCTTTATCTTATCTTTTGTGACTCTCTTGCAACTGGCAGAGTCCCAGTGGATTGGCGTACAGCCCACGTGTTCCCATTATTTAAGAAGGGCAAAAAATCAGATCCCGGAAATTATAGACCTGTAAGCTTAACATCAGTTGTATGCAAACTATTTGAGGGGTTACTAAGAGATACTATACATGACTTCATAGTAGAAAATAATCTTATTTCTCAGCATCAACATGGGTTTACTAAAGACAGGTCCTGTTTAACATGCTCAGCTTTTATGAGGTAGTGAATGCTAATATGGATATTGGGAATGCTGTAGATGTGATATACTTGGACTTTGCAAAGGCCTTCGACACTGTTCCCCACAAAAGTCTGGTGCAAAAGTTGAGGATGCAAGGACTGGGGAAGAGTCTGTGTGCATGGATAGGGAACTGGCTAATGGACAGAAAACAAAGAGTTGTGGTCAATGGATCGTACTCAAAATGGGAGACTGTTAGCAGTGGGGTCCCACAGGGGTCTGTACTGGGTCCAGTGCTCTTCAATTTATTTATTAATGACCTAGTAGATGCAGTAGTGAGCAATGTTTCTATTTTTGCAGATGATACAAAATTGTGCAGAATCATCAACTCTCAGGAAGATAGTGTCATATTGCAACAGGATCTGGATAGCATGGTGTCATGATCGGTGTCAGCACGCAGAGAGAATCTGATTATTGGCGATCTGCAGTATCACCAAGAATGCAGATATATACCTGATTATTGATGATCTGCAGTATCACCGATAATCCGATATATTGCTAACCTCTGGACACCAGCAAAAGAACACAATAAAGACAGTAAAATATCAGATGGTGTGGAAATGTCCACCATACAGTAATTCCTCAGAGGTGTGGTTACCTCTGAATGGGAACCCCGTGAGTGAGATCCTCTAACCAGGCTGAGTGAGGAATCTCGACCCCCAGCAGTAACAATCTGCTTGGGGCAGGCGTCTCGGAGAGGCAAGCCTCAGAGATAACCCTCCAGTGGGAGACGTTCCACTGAAGGGAGAAAGGTCAGACAGGCAAAGATTCGGCAAAAGAGATGACGGCGGCAGTACAGGAGCGAAAGGCAGAAAAGTAATCGTTAGACAGGCAGAGGTCGGCAACAAGGATCAGATAGGCAAAGGTACAAGATCAGCAAGAGATAGAGTAGTCAGGGATAGCCAGAGTCAAAAACACAGATCAATATACAAATAATTCCTAAGCTAAGGTGTGAAATCCTTAGTATCAACACCAGGGCACTGTACTAAGGTCTGAGCGCTAACACATCAAGTGTATTCACGACAGCAGACAAGGAGCAACTGACAGACAGCTCCTTTTATGCTGAGGAACGCTCTAGCAGCGTCCCCCAGCCGCCCAGCCAATCCCTGGCCCTGCTGGAGTCAGCTGACCAGGCTGGTCAGCTGACTCCTCTTCGGAAACGATAAAGATCCTGTCTCTGCGCGCGCGTCGAGTGCCGGCGACGGAGACCCGCCGAGCATACGGACTACGCCGACCGCACAGCCCCGCCCGGCGGCGTGCCGGCGGTGGAAGTCTGGGAAGCAGAGCCCGCTGCCTCAGCTGTCGCTAGTCTGCGTGAGTATGCGGACTAGCGACAGCAACATAATAGAAAATGTACGGTGCTTCCGGCGAGGGGGAGGAACATCGGCAACAGCTTCCATCGCTTCAGTAATCCCTCTTCCGCGTGTGTACGCGGAGGGACCTGGCGACGAGCTGTCGCGCACACGCTCCCGTGTGCTGGCAACAGGGCACAAAAGTAGCCCGTGAGTATGGGCCATAACAGCAGGCCACCAAAGGAATGTCAAGTGTTCCCCATTTATCTTAGTGGTGCAGAAATTCCGATTTTAATGCAGAAATCAGCGTGTTTTAAGCTTCTGTGATGGGTCTATCCCTCCCGATCCTTCTGATTGGCTTAAAAATTCTGCCTAACAGTAAATGCAGCTTTTATACGCTTCTGATTGGCTTTTAGTTTCCGATGGCTCTAAATTCCGACGAAATTCCGCATAGAAATTCCGCTATTTACCGATTACTGCTGTAGATGTTCCGTTCCGGCTCACCGGAATGGAACTGCCAATTTCCGACCGGAATCGTGGCAATCTCAATTCCGCGGAATCCGACGAGCAACCCTACACTGAACACAAACAGATGATCACTGGGTTCAGTTCCTGCAGGTTTATAAATTAATTAAAAGTGTGGATTTTCTTGGTGCTGCTGTTATTATTTTCCTTTGTTTCAGCCAACCATGTTAAGTGAACGGGCACGGTACACTAAACAAAAAGCTTCTCCTCAATGTGTTCTGAGAACACCGCTTGCTCTTTTCTATCTTTACTTTTCAGCTCAAATGCCTCAGCCCCCCTTCTCATCATATTTTTATTTTCAGTTTAACAACTGAATTTTATCAAATCGCATTATAAACTTGTCAGGTCTATATTATTAGCTGCAGTGTTTTCTCAGGCAGATAAAATTGTTTTGTCTTCTTCTTACTTTCCAGGACATTCGATTAGCTGTTTGACAGACCCATTTATATAAATAATAGCACTAGTATGTTTTTTTTTCAACACATGCAATGCAGGAAAATGGAAAGGGACCTTAAAGAGAACCCGAGGTGGGAATTACTTTTACTATTGGGGCACAGAGGCTGGTTGTGCGCACTAAGACCAGCCTCTGTTGCCCCATCGTGTGCCTCCATGTCCCCCCTGCTCGCCGCTATACCCCCCGCATTGCTGGCGACACGCAGCGTGTCGCCAGCTCAATGTTTACCTTGCGCTGTCTGTCAGCGCCGCTCCCCCACCTCCTCCGCATCGGCGCCACCCGCCGCGTCACTTCCCTCCTATCAGTGGGAGGGAAGGGACACGGGCGGGTGTGCCGATGCGGAGGAGGCAGGGGAGCAGCGCTGACTGACAGCGCAAGGTAAACATTGAGCTGGCGACACGCTGCGTGTCGCCAGCAATGCGGGGGGTATAGCGGCGAGCAGGGGGGACATGGAGACACACGATGGGGCAACAGAGGCTGGTCTTAGTGCGCACAACCAGCCTCTGTGCCCCAATAGTAAAAGTAATTCCCACCTCGGGTTCTCTTTAAACAGTTTCTTATTAGAACTACAACAATAAGTATCTATGTTTATATCATCATGTCACAGGTCACTTCAGGTATGCTTTAACAGAAAAATCATATTATGCAGATGTATTGCTCAATAAGCAATTTTAATTCATTGAACTAGAAGAAGCTGCAATGAATGTTAAAGAATAAAAAGAATCCAATCTCATGTGTAAATTCAACAATTTCCTTAGTTTCGTTTTGAAATGAATGAAATTGCTGAACATCAGATTGAATTTAAACATTAATCATGCTATTTAACTGCCCTTGATTGTGGGTATTGATTTATATTAGATATAACCTATGTATCCAATCAACTGCTTCTTCACATCTTATTATTTGAGGCCAGCAATAATGGCTCTTAGACAATACAGGTGGTTCCCGACTTACGAAAATCCGACTTACGGATGACCCGCCAATACGAACAGCGCAAAAATGGAAACAAGCCAAAACATTTTTCAAAAAGACCTTACTAGTTTTTGAGAAAATGGACAGAAGGAGTCACAAATAAGGACAGAAGGAGACACAAAGGGTATGGGGGAGCAGAGGTGGTAAAGAGGGACACAGTGCAGGCAGAGGTGGTACAGAGAGGGATGATGAGGGAACAAAGGGACAGGGGTGACACAGTGTGACAGATGCAGAGGTTGCAAAAAGGGGGACACTGAAGGAACAGGGGGACAGAGGTGACACAGCGGGGGATACTGAAGGCAAAGGAGTGCAAAGAGGAGGTACAGGGGACCGAGATGGCACATTGTTTTTACTTAAGAACGGATTAAGGTTAAGAATGAACCTACAGTCCCAATCTCATTCATTAACCGGAGACTACCTGTATATACAACTTCAAATACAAAAGACGGAAAGAGTGGTGTTTATTTGATACAGAGTGGTGTTTAATATCAACCTTTAATTATTCATAACTGAAAAAAGCAAAGTCCCTAACCTAAAGCTCAGCAGTATATCATTGGCACAAAGCTACAAATACCTTGTAATAGTCATTGAGCACATCTGTGTTAAACATGCCTTATTATATCGCACCTGTATATTTAGAAGTGCTGCAGATTTCCCTTAATTAGTCATTAGGAATGATAAGCCATGTGATCAGTTACTCTCCTGCTTCAGGACTTTGATAATGATGATGCGTGGGGGATGCTTAGTACACTATTGCCAAGGCTTGTAGGAAAGGTGTTACCCAGGCATAACAGATTTATTTAGTTACTGCACTTAAGGAACTGTCAGCAACATATTCCTTACAGTAACATTATTATTGGTTAGACAAGTGATATTGGGGAAAGATGGGGGGGGGGGGGGGGGTTCTGTCAATGCGTGGCATTGTGACTACAGCTTTTACTTCAATCGCTCAAAGTTAACAATGTTACTTCCGTTTGAGAGGACAAACAAATGGCACTGTAAAAGATGAGCTCTAATTAAGAAAATTGCAAAGAATGCCATCAACATCACGGCGTCACTTTCCTCCCTTTACAGGAAAATGTCATGTTTCCGTGACACTCTGAAATAAGCCAATCATGGATGCTTTATAGAGCCAACAGAATGGAATGTTAGCCTAGGAGGATATCATAATTACAAGCTACAAATTATGACAAGCAAATAAACATAGGCCGTCTCCTAGCTAGGGAAGTAAATAATGCAAGTTATGAGTAGATTGTTGAAAACAAACAGCCTCCTTCGCTGGTTATCTCACTCCAGCCTCTCCTTCGACTGCTGCGTCTCCGTGGCCTTTCTCTCGCTCCAATTAAACGACAGCGCCAGTTCCTCATGAGCCATCTCGATGTCTCCAAATGGCTTTTCAGTGTCAAGTCTGTCAGGAAATTAACTTGTCACGCTGTGACAGTTGCTAATTTTTCTCTTACATGTCAGATGGATTGCCTGCTGAAGATATAATGAATCACCAATCTCTGATTAGAATGTGCTTCCAAAACCTAAAACTACCTTCCGAGATAACTTTTTTCTTTAGATTAAATGACATCAACCTGGAAAAAAAGGAATTACAAGAGAGTAGTGTCTACATGTTATGTGTTCATTTTTTTCTAATCTGTATAATAAAAGGAAAGCCGGGGCTGTTTTTGTCTCCAGTCTGTTGACAGATCAGCCGTCTGTCTATCACCAAGGCTTCTTGAGAGAACCAACACTCCCTCTGCATCCTAATTGGTTTATTATACACACAGTTAAGGTAATAGATGATCTATTCATTTATGTGGAAAGTTGCAGACTTCAGAAGGATGATTCCATGCAAGGATGGAGGGAAGGAGACCATGTAAAATGTCCCTCTGTGTTATCTTAAAAACACTTTTTTTTTAACAGATAGAAAATTTGGATTTGTCACAGAGGCTTAAAACATTCACTGTTAGTCCCTGTTATCACCAGACAAATAGGCAGTATAAGAACAATAGATATACATCATAGCTTGCATTTTGTAAAAACATACAGTCTACATACAGTATATGATAGCTTGTAATACTTATCGGTTTCAAATTTATTTTTGATTATTTTCCTGGATATGCATTTCCTAAACTTGTCCATAAAGTGGACCTATACAAGCCTCATCCTGAAAAACATGTACAATATAGGTCACAACCTAAAGCGCTGACAATACCAACAATAAATATCTTTTTAAGTGAATGGCTGATCCAGGAGTATCATTTCCCCCCTTCCCCATTTTCCCACAATTCCTTCCATGTTATCCACATAACTGGCCAAATCATTTCAACACATCCCTACAACGACAAACAACAAGGGAGAAGGGGGAAAGGGGGGACTGACTTTCAGACTGTTGTATTTGAAGCATAATCCTGTATACATTCTTTGGCCCTGAATAACTAAGGTCGGTTGCAGTGGAGAGCCTGTGGGTTCCAAAAAACTTGGACTAGATCATTTAAAAAAAAAAAAAAACCTCTCTGATATTGGGTGGCAAATATTTGGGACTCTTATGTGTGTCTCGTCATATCCTAGTGATGGCTTGTGAAAAGATTAGCGAAATATCAGTCATGCAGTTGTGGTCACATATAACAACGGCACTGAAATGAAAAGAAACATATCCATGTACTATAGAGGTAAAGAAGCGCCCTGGTTGAAGTAAAAGCGTCTAAAAACAGCTTAAAAACGAAATAATATAATATGAGGTGGCTTACCTCAATAACGAAATCCTTGTATGGGACAAAAGATTTTTATTTAACAAAATACAAATCTTTTGTCACATTCAAAGATTTCGTTATTGAGGTAAGCCACCTCATATTATCTTATTTAGTTTTTAAGCTGTTTTTAATTGCTTTTATTTCAACCAGGGCGCCTCTTTACCTCTATTGTGCTTAGTTTACCTTCACACATTCAGTGTCTGAGGGGTGGTGACAGACCACCTGTGGGTTCCACCACAGTGGATGCCTGTCCCTATTTTTTCAAGGAGGGCGACCACATCCAGGTCCCAGCTGGGACTACCCCGAGTGGAGTCGGGTTCATGGTCTCTACCTGCTTCTTACGGTCGGTTGCCCTTTGCAACCCCCCTTTGTGAGTAGTAATTTTTATCAATTCTATTATCCACTTGCATACAGATATACTACACTATTGGGCTCCCGTTTTTGTCTACTATATTTTTTCTCCGCAGGGTGCAGAGACACCCCCACTGCATTACATATCCATGTACTCCTGGATTTATTACAATATGTTCTCATTGCGGGTGCATGTATGCAACAGTAAATGCAAAATCTATAGCTCACTTTTAGCAACCCTCACTGTTATCCAACACGACACAGGTGAGGGTTCGAAGTTGTCGCTACCCAAATTGAGACAACTTTCAAAAGACTCCAGTTCATATTTTGCAGACTCTTCACTGCTCTCCATCCATTGTAAATAAGGGCCTTTCCTCTGGCAAACAGTTCAGCAGTATGTCTAGTTTCTTGCCAGCTGTCTACTGGTACCAGTTACACAACATAGATGGCTTATAGTAAAGAATGTCCTTTTCCAATGCTCCATTTATACCTGTGTACTGTACATGATGTAGTATGTTGTTGCTTTTGTAAGTACATACATTTTTGTATATCAGTTTTCTTTTACTTGTACTTTTGTGGAGTATCCTATGAATGATTGGGAGACACATATCTGATTTCTTCAGAAACACCTGGAAAAAAATAAAAACAGGAATATGGACAAGGTCTTTAAATCATAAATCAGACCCCTGAAATACGTATGTGAAGATCACTTTACTTAGGCCAAAACCACATTGATCCAAAATTTCTGGTCATCAAAGACCACCTACTGGGGTATCTTGGATACTGAACATGCCTCAAGCCAGTAAATGAATCCATAGCAATCACTGCATCTTAATTAAAAAAAAAAGTATTATAGACATCATGACTGAGTCGCGACATAGATGAGCTAATGGAAACCCTTAGATTGCATGAAACTGCCTAGTTACAAGTCTCAAAAACACATTAAGTCTGTTAATCAATCTCTAAGACAACCAGTACGCACCCAGATTCAGCACTTGTTAACTTGTCTTTGAACACTCAATTGTGTGTGTTAGCGCATAGGGCTTGGGTGGCAAGCCATCAATCCTAAGCAGACATTGGATGAAAGGATCTGGTTACTTCTAGCACCATTGTAAATTAATTTACATGGTAATCAGATACTTTTATTGATTTTCCTCTTCATTCCCTGAAGTGGTGATTAGGACAAATTATTCAGCAAAATATTATTTTGCTTTTAAGAGCTCTTAGTTCATTCTTCAAACTGGAATATCTTTAGCATGTCTTTTATTTATCAGTATTTGTTTATTTTTAGATGCTAAAGATTTGATAAGTAAGATGTTTTAGCTTTAATGAAATGTTATATTAAGCTCAGTTTATCTACAATAATGGTCCATTTATTTATATAAAGTATCGTCAGATTACACAGCACTATTTATAAAATATAGGGGGTTACAAACTTCCATAGGTAACAATTTCAAATCATGACACAAAACAAGAAGATGACCTTGCTAAATCCATCTAAGAAAGAGGAATACAAGATACATAATATAAGATACAATTGATAACTCAGGCCTTAGTCTCACTTCCTAAACAGTTGGGCACAAGTTAACTTAAACACTTAATTAATAAAATAAGTGTGTGTGTGCGCGTGCGTGTGTGTGTGTGTAATGAAAGTGAATGAGTGATGTAGAAAATGTAAATACGTTTGCGGTGGTGTGACGCACATGCGTAGTACAATGTGAATAATGCACTGCAATATAGAAAACACCATTCATTTGACCTTGCAGCATGGTCATATGCATAGTGCCACCCCTCCGCACACGGCCTTCTCTTTCTGTAGCCACCCCTCACCCAGTGACATACTCCCTGCTGGACAGGAAGATTGTCACTGGAAAGTCCAATGACGTATGTCACTGGGCAAGGGGCAGCAACAGGCTGTGAAGGGCATGTAGAGGGCCGGCGCTGTGCATATGACCCTGTTGGTGCACCATGCTGCAGGCTCTTCTACTGACCACATATGCTATTGCCTGATGAAGCGGGATCAAACCTGCGAAACGCGCTGAATATTTGGAGTTCATAAATAAAATATATTGCCTGTCTCTAATACAGTTGTTGTGTGTCTACTTGGAGGAGGTAAGTCCACCACTACCTCCTCTATTTACCAAGAATTTGTTTTTTTAAGCTCATTTAGCTTCCTTTTATCCTCTTGGCACCTCTGTTCTCCTGCATAATATTGAGTCCACCCTGGGTGGAGGGTTGAACCCCCTTTTTCTCGTCTACAAAGAGCGACTTCTTAAGGCCCGTTCAGACTGCACACGTTTCCAGCCGCGTTTTGGAAACGCGTGCAGGAGGCCGACACGCACGACATCAGACAGTGCATAGAGTGCACTGTCTGATGTTCACACTCTATGTGTTCCGAACCTGTGCGGTCCGGGAACGCATGCTGCACGTAGATTTTGTCAAAACGCGCAGCCGTCCCATTCACTTTTCAGTGATGGGATCAGCCACGCAACGCACACAAACGCGGATGGCGTGCGTTCGTACGCGTTGCGGTCTGTACGCGTTCCGCACGCATGGCCATCCGCATTTGTGATCTGAATGGGCCCTTTTCCCTGAGTGGGGTCAGGAAAATCTCCCCACCTGCTTTTACAGTGGTTGCTGAATAGTAACCCTGGTTTGTGAGTATTAATATTTACTCTATCTAGTAACCATTTACCAGTACATATTACACTATTGGGGCTCTTGGTGTTCCTTGTTTTTACAGAAATTCTTAGCTGGTTGCAAACTGACATGTCTGAAAACACACCTGTTCAGACAAGCATATAATTTGCTATAGGCAGCACTGAAGGCACACTGGCTCACCCACTAATCCTTATGTTTCCTCCCCACTACCCTCTAGATTGTAAGCTCGCAAGGGCAGGGACCTCCTCCTAGTATTTCTCATACTGCTGTAATTTTAACATATGTACATGTACCAACTACATATCAACTATGTATGTATCTGTATTTATTATATTCAATGTCATGACTGTACAGTGTCTTGTATTTCTTATGTATATTTGTTACCCATTATTTGTTTGTATTATGTACAGCACTACGAAAGATGTTGGCGCTATATAAATAAAAAATAATAATAATAATGGAAGACAAATGCTTAGGAACAATTAATTGTAAAGCCTTGTACATCCCAGATGTATGCTTATGGGCATTTTATAATGAGAGCAGTGTCCCTTTAAGTAGGGATCTCATTTTACTCATTCTAGCAGTCCTGAGCGCTAAGATGATACATGGGAGCTAATAAGGAAGAGGTATAGGAACCAGTGGAGACACTGCCAATGACGTGTAAGCAAAGCTACCTTTGCATTCAAGCATTCATTTTATTGTTCTATCAATGCTTTATAGGAATGGGAAGGGAGACAGAAAAGAGAAAATATATTCAGTATATTACATCTGTCGTTTTCTAATTAGTGTGTTTATAACAAGATAAAAGTATTGACTGGAATGCAATCTGACACTAGTTTTTTTACAACTTGCAACATTACGAGGAAGATGTATATAATTCTAATATGTGCTGTTCTGTGGCCTTACCTATAGTTCAGATTGCGCAGAGTAGACATTCCTATGGCGACTGTTGCACAAAGCAAGTCTTGGACACATGAATGGCAGAAGGTGATAAGGTAGGAGGACAAGAGAAAATCATTAGATGAATGGGAAGAGCAAGTCAGCAAGTGTTTCAAGATGAAGGAAGACAGGTAAGCAGTTATTGATAGATCTGTGGGCTGGATGAGGAAACGGCATGTTTGGTAAAGTCTAAAAAACACGATAGTGGTTTTAGAGGAGTAGTTTAGGAAGATGATGTTCCTGGTGGCTGTGACAAATAGAAACATTGATAATGCTTCACCATCTACTACTGTGCATACTCATGAAGACCATCACGCTAGTCTAGTAGGAAAGAAATAAGAAACGATTAACAGATTCAATAAACCTACTAATGAACTCAGAAGATGTGTTTATTGCTGTACTGATGTCAAGAGTTGGAAAATTTGGTAATCTTCACAATAAACTGAAAGTCTCTACTTTTTTTTTTAATCTAAATTCATGTCAAATGATTTTTCTATACAGCTAATGTGTACATTCAGCTGACATAATAGAAGACACAAGCTACGAGACTAACAGCAGGACACCAAAGGAATGTCAAGTGCTCCCCATTTATCTTAGTGGTTAGAATGATGGATAGTTAGACTGGGCCTGATCCATTTTTTTCCTAAGTGATATTTCACATCTAATCAATACAATGCTTTTGAAGCCATCAGCAAGCAAGAAAATACTCAGATTAATGTTGACAGTACTTTTCCACCTACTTTTCGATACTTGATTAACTGCAGAGCAAAGTGCTGAAAAGTTATTTTGAACAGAAGATGAAAATTATCTACTAGGAGAAAACTTAGAGAAAAAAAGTCAATTGGATCAGACCCATAGCTAGACAATGTAAAAGTCCTCTCTGATGGGTGCTATGCACCTCTCATCTATGCTATCCATCCATCCATATTCATTATAAAGAGGTCAATTCCGCAGAGGACCCTAGAGAAGTTGAAGCCTGGAGTACCCACATTAGCTGACTACAGGAGTTGCAGCACAGTGGAGATTGCCGGAGAGGCTGTGGTGGGGTGGCCTATACCCCAGAGGCGATAACGGGCCGGGTCGGGCCGCACCTTTTGGTGACTTTCTCTATGATGGGGGGGAGTAAGTAACCACCCATTATCTCTTTGAGCTGAACCCTTAGAAAATGGACAATATATGCATGTGGCGCTAAATTCTCTTAGAAGAATTCTTCACTGGACACACATCCATTAGGAAGCGAACTGCATTAACTAAAGCTGTGTCATAACCTTATTGATATTGCACTTAGCAGTATTGTGAGCGCTAGATTGTATTGATGTATGGAATGTATTGGATCGATGCCGGCGGTATAATGGTGCAGCTATAATTGTGCACGCCCCCCCCCCCCCCCCCCCGAATTCTTGTCCGTTACCGTGGGTCAATTATTTTTTCTGGGTTTTTTTACGTAAAAGGTGTGTGTGTGTGTGTGTGTGTGGGGGGGGGGGTCAGTTTATACTCTGGTCAGCTTATACTTGAGTATATACGGTACTCAAAGAGGCTCCTACAGACCTCCCTTCTTCTTTTAAAGGACAACTGACCTGAGAGGGATACGAGGCAGGCATAATTAATTAGTTGCCAGGCATCCAGCTGATCATTCATGCATCAGTAGTGTCTGAATCACATACCTGAAACAAGTATGCGGCAAATACAGTCACACTTGAAGAGAACCCGAGGTGAGAGTGATATGGAGTCAGCCATATTTATTTCCTTTTAAACAATATCCGTTGCCTGGCAATACTCCTGATCCTGGGTTTAAAATACTTTTGGCCAAAGACCCTGAACAAGCATATGCAGATCAGGTACTCTGACTCAGCTGACTCGGGTTTTATTGGATTAGCCATATGCATGTTCCAGGATTTTGACTCAGATACCACATTTGCCAGAAGATCAACAGGACTGCCAGGCAACTGACATTATTTACAAGGAAATAAATATGGCAGTCTCCATATCGCTCTCACCTCAGGTGTCCTTTAATTCAAACATCTGATCCGTATGCTTGTTCAGGGTCTATGGCTAAAGGTGTTACAGGTAGAGGTTCAGCAGGACAGCTAGACAATGTGCATTATTTAAAAGGAAATAAATGTGGCGGCTCAGGTTAGTTGTCCTTTAAATGTTTAGCACTGAAAAAAATTATTTGTCCTTTAGTTTAGTGGAAAAACTATAGGTGGATATAAAGGCAAATTCGATTTCAAAAGAGATCACTTTTCATTGCTGAAGACGTCAGAAATGGAGGAAGTTTGGAAGATTATGCAGAAGCTTCGCGGAATAGCGTATTCTGTAGGATCCTGCTGCTTCCTGTGTGAACAATGAAGAAGCTCCTGCAAAAGATAATTAATCTATACAAAAAACTTCCTGCAGATAATGTTTTTGTCTTCATTGGACTGTCCAAAATAAAAACCTACTGTCACGGACGGTTGCGGGGACGCAGGCGCGTCCTGGCACCGCCCGTGAAGTAAAGAACGATCGCACTCGATTCCTGCATCGATTGCGCTTCAGATCAATAGAACCAAGATTTGATAAGAAGTATCCCTCAGCTAAGACAGATTCCCCAGCTGTTCCTAAGCTACAGTGACAGCCTGGGGGGAAGGTGTTAATTAGCTGGGACATATTTCCTGTGGAAGGCACAATTTCCCTTTTGGTTCCGAGAACCAGGTGACACTTAGCTGATCTCATGGAGATGTTAATTAACCAAAGGAGGCCTAGGTGCGGCCAAGCAGGCTACGAATCCACGGGAGGTCTTGACACTCTGTTCTCTGCTAAAGATCAAAGGAAAGTCAGCTGTTAGCAGCTAAAACACCTCCTGAATTAACCTGAGGCTCATGGCATAATCCATAACTTCCCAGATCTGTAATATTTCTAGGGTTCCTGAGATGGCAGCTTCACCAAACGTGGGGGGAAGTGTAGCATGAGCCCCGGTGCTGGTTCTGAGGAAGTTTCAGAACCTTCGGAGGTAAGGACTGCCAGCTAGGCAGTTTCAAAGTGCCCTGGTGATACCACAGGGGTCCCACCCCTCATGTCTGGTATCAGGGCGCTGGGTAAATCGAGACAGACCTGAAAATGTTAATAAATCTGCCCTGACCTGTACGGTTCTGTGAGATGGAGCCCATATATGGGTAGATATGATTTCTGGTCCTCAGGATAAGGGGAGGGCTCATCTCATCCTCCAAGGGGGTGTGTGGCTCCCCGCCCTCACTCCCTCCTACTGACTCAGGGGCATAAGAATGGCAGAGGACCCAAACTCAGTGTCCTCCACACTGAACCATCTTGCACTCATCAGATGCCAGCTTGAGGATATGCTGGTATCCACCTGGTCTGAACTCTGAACTCTGGACTTTGAAACCAAGGACTTTATGATTCTTCCCACAATAAGGACATCTTTCCAGGAACTAAGTATTTTTCTCCCTTCTTTTATTTTTCATACTGGCTATTACTGTTTTAATAATTGTTGATTTTTCATAATTGTCTGTATATATTAATTATTTATATTGCGTGAATAAACGACTTTCCCCAAGTCATTCACTGTTTCGCTACCCTGCTTATCAGCACACACAGAAATGATCCCGGGTCTCTGAAGATACGCTACTGTTTGTTTGTTGTTGGCTAGACAGAATATCGTGTGTTTAACCGTTTTATTCGCAGGATTAGTCAGTCAGTTAGTGGGCCCCACGGTCCCATAGTAACCGCGGTGGTGGCAGTTTACTCTGAACCAGTAGGTGACGTTGTAATTACCCGTGTCTCACAGGCTCCCTTCTGAGTTGTCTGCGGCTAATTCTTAACGGTTCCTGCGCATTGACTGCGACCAGAGTTCGCACGATCTGTGCGCTGGCACCGTTTAGAAGGCTAAGTGCGGTCAGCCACTAGAGCTCCTGTGACAGTGTTAGGCAGCGGGTGGGACCTGTGTTGTGCTGAAAGTATCTGCGATAGCGCTAGCGCTATCGAGAAACGAACTAATTCGTTGGTGTAGCTGGAAGGCAATATATTTTTTATATATACAGAGAGACTGTGTAGCCAGTACCCCTCCCCAAAAGTTTTATTTTATTTGGCATGGAAATGTCCGGGAACTACAAGCTCATGGCCGTATCCGACCTGGAAAATCTTTGTCAGCTGCGGGGCATTGACACCCTCCGCAGGAACAAACAGGACATGGTAAATGACTTGTTTCAATGGGATACCCAGCAACCGCGGGAGCTGGATGTGTCTGCTGAGGTAGACGCTGCCCCATCTGACTCAAGGCAAGGGGAACCAGAGGCTGAAGATCCTAGGCGTACAGAGGTTGAGCATCCAGCGGGCCCTGTTGCAACAGTTACGCCAGAGACTGTCAGTATGGACCCCAATCCCAGAGTTTCTGAAAGTACTCGCCTGGAACCGGCCAGTACTGGACTGTCCATTTGTACTGATCCGCTAATGCAGCAGGCATTACAAAAGCTGATGGACACTGACCTGGACAAGTACCTGCAGTACATGCGTGAGGAGCGGCAATCTGCAGAAGCGCGGACAGAGCGCCAAATGCGGGAGGAACGGGAGCGGCAAGCTGCTGCTGCTGCTGCTGCTGAACGCCACGCAGAGAGGGATGCCGCTGAGCGAGAACGGGAGCGCCAATCTGCAGAGGCGCGGGAGAGACGACAGCATGAGCTCAACATGGCAAAGGTTCAACAGGCCAGCCGGAGTTCACCGCCCAGCCTCCCTGCTGAAGGAGCTGCACCACCCGTAAGTGCAAAATTTAAATTTGCTAATATTGAGAAAGACACAGACATTGACTTGTTTTTGCGATCTTTTGAAAAAGCATGCCGTCAGTATCGTCTGTCCCAAGACCAGTGGGCCAGACATCTGACACCTTTGCTGCGCTACAAAGCGCTTGATGCCTTCGCAGAATTGCCTGCGGAGAAGGATAATGATTATGCTGCTATAAAAGACGCTATCATTACTAAGTACCAGCTGACGCCAGAAGCCTATCGGAAAAAGTTCAGGGCCTGGCAGAAAAAGTCTTCTGATTCGTACCGAGATGTGGCCAGCAGCTTGCTCACCACACTACGGCAGTGGACTCTAGGCCTCACCAAAGGGTCTTATGGCGTCCTGGAGGACTTGATAGTCCTCGAACAATTTCTGAACATTTGCCCTGCTGATGTACGCCAGTTTGTGCTAGAACGCAGGCCGGCTTCAGCCACTGTCGCTGCAGACCTTGCTGAGACTTTTGCAACTACCCGGGTGGCTGATACACGCAGAACTGTCCCATCCAGCTGGAGAGGAGGTCAGCCCAATACCTCGGCAGACCCTCCTGCCCCTGTGAGCCGTCCGCCACAGAGGCCACCCAGTGCAGCTGCTGCACCCAGGCCTGCAGCGCCTGGAGAGGTCACCTGTCACTACTGCCGCCAGCCCGGACACATGAAATTCGACTGTCCGGAGCGGAGACAGACACCACCAGCACCTGGATCATCTGCATCACCTGCACCTCACCCACAGCAGAGGCAACCCGCCAGCGAACCACAGCCTGGATCATCAGATTTTGTCCTGTTTGCCCGCGGAAAGGAAATCCGCGACCGAACCGACCAGCAGCAACTTGTTATAGTGAACGGCAAAGTTGTCACCGGATTTCGAGACACCGGAGCTGACATCACGTTAGTTCACTGACATCTTGTGCCAAAGGAGAGCATCAGCTCCAGACGATCCCTTGCCCTTACTGGAGTAGAGGGCACCCTTTTCCACATAGCCCACGCAAGAGTGAAGCTGGATTGGGGAGTGGGAGGGGTCCACGAAAGGGTTGTTGGGGTTATGAAGGATCTCCCAGTCCCTGTGTTGCTGGGGACTGATTTGGGCAAGCTTGTGTCCTACTATGAACCTGCCACGACCGCCTTGTCGCTCACGGAAGGAGACGGACTCTCCACCCACCACCAGGTACTTTATACACTTGGGGGAGCACCAGGGGGAGGTGGGTTGAATGTGCCCAGTTCAAGGGTACCAGGTTCAATAGTGCCTGCTTCAAAGGCACCTGAGTTTGATGTACAGGCTGTCTGTTGTGATGATGCTGTAACTGTACCTGAGTTTCTTGTACAACCTGTCTGTAATGAAAAAATGTCTATACCTGTCAATGTCATTACTGCATGCAATGATGATTTGAGTAATGCCCGTCTGTGCCATTCTGACAGTGTACCTGTGCTAGCAGTACCGCGCAGCTGCACTGCTCAGAACCCGAGCTCAGAACAGGTGGAGGGGGTTCCGGCCTCCTCCCCCTCCTCTGACCGCAGGGATGAGACCTTTCAGCCGCTGGCCTCGTGTGACATGAGCCAGTTGGCTGAAACTGACAGCGCCGTATTCTCAGCCGCACTACAAAGTGACCCAAGCCTGGAGTTGCTCAAGCAGCAAGCCGCTGAGCCACTCGCAGACGGGGCCGCTTTCAAGGTGTACTGGGAAGGTGGGAGACTGTACAGTGAGTCTGTACAGCCCCCTACAGGTAGATCCCACGCGAATACCAAATGGCTTGTGGTCCCGAGTGCGTTCAGGGGACATGTGCTGAAATCCGCACATGGTAATCCTCTGACAGGGCACTCAGGGGTCCGCAAGACACTTGCCGGTATTCAGAACCAGTTTTATTGGCCCCGGATGAACAGGGATGTAGCAAACTACTGCAGGGCATGTGCCGTCTGTCAGGAGCTGGGAAGGTCCAGGGATTCCTGCGGGGTTCCCTTAGGTCCACAGCCACTCAGCAGGGGAACCCTGCGTGGGCTGGCTGTTGACCTAACCAACCCACTGCCCGTTGTCAGCAGTCCCGGCAGGCACCACGTCCGACTGCAGTGGCGCAAACGCCCTGTCCAGAACGGTCCATGTTGGGTCAACCCTGAGGGTAGCAGACCGCGACCGGTCCAGGGGAACCGAGCCACAGGCTCCAATAGGTTTTCCCGCCGTACCGGCAACTCGAGGCCCATCAGCCAGGTTAGCGGCGCCGCCACACATCTTGCGGATGAGTGGCTGAGCCGCGGACAAGGGGGAGGGCTGTCACGGACGGTTGCGGGGACGCAGGCGCGTCCTGGCACCGCCCGTGAAGTAAAGAACGATCGCACTCGATTCCTGCATCGATTGCGCTTCAGATCAATAGAACCAAGATTTGATAAGAAGTATCCCTCAGCTAAGACAGATTCCCCAGCTGTTCCTAAGCTACAGTGACAGCCTGGGGGGAAGGTGTTAATTAGCTGGGACATATTTCCTGTGGAAGGCACAATTTCCCTTTTGGTTCCGAGAACCAGGTGACACTTAGCTGATCTCATGGAGATGTTAATTAACCAAAGGAGGCCTAGGTGCGGCCAAGCAGGCTACGAATCCACGGGAGGTCTTGACACTCTGTTCTCTGCTAAAGATCAAAGGAAAGTCAGCTGTTAGCAGCTAAAACACCTCCTGAATTAACCTGAGGCTCATGGCATAATCCATAACTTCCCAGATCTGTAATATTTCTGGGGTTCCTGAGATGGCAGCTTCACCAAACGTGGGGGGAAGTGTAGCATGAGCCCCGGTGCTGGTTCTGAGGAAGTTTCAGAACCTTCGGAGGTAAGGACTGCCAGCTAGGCAGTTTCAAAGTGCCCTGGTGATACCACAGGGGTCCCACCCCTCATGTCTGGTATCAGGGCGCTGGGTAAATCGAGACAGACCTGAAAATGTTAATAAATCTGCCCTGACCTGTACGGTTCTGTGAGATGGAGCCCATATATGGGTAGATATGATTTCTGGTCCTCAGGATAAGGGGAGGGCTCATCTCATCCTCCAAGGGGGTGTGTGGCTCCCCGCCCTCACTCCCTCCTACTGACTCAGGGGCATAAGAATGGCAGAGGACCCAAACTCAGTGTCCTCCACACTGAACCATCTTGCACTCATCAGATGCCAGCTTGAGGATATGCTGGTATCCACCTGGTCTGAACTCTGAACTCTGGACTTTGAAACCAAGGACTTTATGATTCTTCCCACAATAAGGACATCTTTCCAGGAACTAAGTATTTTTCTCCCTTCTTTTATTTTTCATACTGGCTATTACTGTTTTAATAATTGTTGATTTTTCATAATTGTCTGTATATATTAATTATTTATATTGCGTGAATAAACGACTTTCCCCAAGTCATTCACTGTTTCGCTACCCTGCTTATCAGCACACACAGAAATGATCCCGGGTCTCTGAAGATACGCTACTGTTTGTTTGTTGTTGGCTAGACAGAATATCGTGTGTTTAACCGTTTTATTCGCAGGATTAGTCAGTCAGTTAGTGGGCCCCACGGTCCCATAGTAACCGCGGTGGTGGCAGTTTACTCTGAACCAGTAGGTGACGTTGTAATTACCCGTGTCTCACAGGCTCCCTTCTGAGTTGTCTGCGGCTAATTCTTAACGGTTCCTGCGCATTGACTGCGACCAGAGTTCGCACGATCTGTGCGCTGGCACCGTTTAGAAGGCTAAGTGCGGTCAGCCACTAGAGCTCCTGTGACACCTACCTTCTAGAAACTGAATTTGCCTGTGTACTGATCATGGGCTCTTTGCACTAAAATCCACAGGAGATTCTGTCAGTATATAAATAGCTTATTTTGCAGGTTTAGCTTGGCCCTCTTCTACTTAATGCCAACAAGAAGATGTCACAGAAGTGCCTGGCATAGTACCAGCCCTGTTTTGTATATGCTCCATCGTATTGCTCAAGGATGCGGGCCACTCTTGCAAAACGTGTTGTACTTTACTGGAGTATGTAAATAAATTGTTTTGCTGAAAATTGATCGGCATTTTCTTGTGTCTGCCCGGAGGAGGTAAGTCCACCACTACCTCCTCATTGTTAACTTCTTGTCGACCGCATCACTCCGATGGGCGTGACAGCGGCGGCAGCCCCAGGACCACCTAATGCCGATCGGCGTAAAATAAACAAGGTGGTTTTAAGCCCAGGGTCCTCAAGTGGTTAAATGTTTCAGATCTTTATATCCTTCTGGCACCTCTGTGTCCATACTAGGTGTACTGTTCATGGGCTGTTTGCACTGAAATCCAAAGGAGATTCTGCGAAATAGCTTCTTTTGCAGGCTTAGCTTGGCCCTCTTCTACTTAGAAGCACTGCCCCTTTATTCCCCTGTTGTGCACCAACCAGACACTTTTTTATGCCAAAAATTCTGGGGAGAACACTGGGCCCAATCCAATTCACTTTTTCTCCTACATTTTCTCCTAGGACATCATTTCCATCTTCTGTTTAACTACTTAATGACCGATCCACGCCAATTGGCATGGACGCGGCGGCAGCCCCAGGACCACGCAACACCAATTGGCGTGAAGTACTGGGGGTGAAGATTGCAGGGGATCACGCGTGCCGATGTGCGCACATCACTGCTATGAGACTGTTAGACACTGAAACCGCCATGTATTTACATTGTACAGCGCTGCGATCTACAGCAGCGATGTACTGGGGACAGCCGTGTGACATGGCTGTCCCCCTGGGAGGCACAAGAGCGACTGGCTCTCATAGGCTGATGCCTATGACAGCCAATCGCTGAGATTGGCTGGTGAGGGGAGTGAGGGAGGGAAATAAAAATAATTAAAAAAGCTATATTTATTAAAAATAAAACAAATAAATATTTATATATAAAAAAAAAATCTCAGCAGCAATCACAGAGCTTTCTGTTGGTGGGCAGAAAAGGGGGGGGTCACTTGTGTGCCGAGTTCTACGGCCCTGCAACAAGGCCTTAAAGCTGCAGTGGAATTGTAAAAAATAGCCTGTCACTAGGGGGGGTCCTTAAATGGTTAAAATAAGCTTTCAGCTCCCTGCAATTGAAAACATACCAACGTGTAGGTGAAAAAATACTGTCAAAATGATTCTGAGTATTGTTGCTTGCTGGTGGATTAGAAGGCATTTTATTGATAAGATGTGAAAATATCACTTAGGAGAAAACTTAGGAGAAAAAGTGAATTAGAATCATAGCTGGTACCTTACGTGTATTTCATAGGCTGGGTGTTTTTATTTTTTTTTTATCAGATGCTCTTGAAGGTTAATCTGTGTTTCAGCATATCTTTGGCCCTGCCCTGTTAACATAGTTATATTCAATTTCATGATAGCTTTAGTGCATTTTAAGGCAATAGTATTCAAAATTTATATTAAAACATACGAGGTGAATTTTTGGACCACCCAAGTATCATTGCCAGCAGTTGCCAAAATATATACCTTAGGACAAATGCACAAATAATCTTCAGCACACTGAAAAGTGAGCCTTCTTGTGCCAGCTCTTAACTTATATTTATATTCCATGAAAACAACGTCTCCCTTTCTTTTTTTGTTGTGTGATAGAAAATAGTTTTTCTTTTTATTGCAATGTCAAGCAAAGTGGCAATAATGATTTCTGTATGTCCAACTTCCTTCAGTCCTGTGGTATTTCCTCACTGTATAAAAATGTATATTTTGTTTAACCCCCCTGGCGGTATAAAAAATTCCGCCAGGAGGGAGCGCAGCAGTTTTTTTTTTAATTTATTTTTTATTATATCATGGGGGGGGGCGCGTGGCGCGACGGATACCGGCGATCGAGCGCGGGGCGGCGGCGATCGGTGTGCTGACGCAGCTAGCAGAGTGCTAGCTGCGTCCAGCAAGAAAACCTCTTGCGTGGCTTACCCCGCCAAGGAGGTTAAAGGGAACCTAAACTGAGAGGGATATGGATGTTTCCTTTTAAACTATACTAGTTTCCTGGTTCTCCTGCTGATCTCTTTGGCTGCAATTGTGGTTGAATCTCACACCTGAAACAAGCATGCAGCTAATCCAGTCTGACTTCAGTCAAAGCACCTGATCTGCACGCTTGTTGAGGGGCTGTGGCTAAAAGTATATAGAGACACAGGATCAGCAGGAAAGTCAGGCAACTGGTATAATTTTAAAAGGAAAATGTCATATCCTTCTCAGTTTAGGTTCCCTTTAAGTATAACCCCCAAGACCTGTGGGTTGAACTAGCTCTCTAATTCCAGCTGAAAAGACCTTGTTCCACAAGGATACTGACGAATAGAAGAGACCTAACATTTACATAATATACCAGTGTACAAAGCTGTACATTTATTTGATTGCTTTTATTTCCTGGGGAAACAACAAAAAAAAAATCACACAGCATAAATAAAGCATTGGATAGATAATTTAACTACTTAAAGGGTGTCTGAAGCGAAAATGAAAAAACAAAAACAAAAACAGATAATTACCTAAGGAGAGGGAAAGCTCTGCCTCTGGAGCCTTCCCATTCCTCTCCTCGTCCCACCGTTTCTGTGCTGGCTCTCCCATTAGCAGTCTCTGATCGATTGGTCAGGTACTGCTCTCTTCCACTTCTGGTGGGCTTCAGAAGTATTCGGGAGCACTCAGGATTCAAAAGACGGATTGTTCCATACTGCGCACACACGAGCACCCTCTCTCCCTCATGTACAGTACGGAGCTGCCCGTCTTCATCTTCAGGAGCACTCGGGCTCCTGAAGACTTCCCAAGCCTTCTCCAGCAGGAGATTTAAATGGAGGAGCCTGCAGGGGAATGAGTGGATGAGGAGAGGACCAGGAAGGCACTGTAGGACCCAGAGCCTTCCACCTCCTTAGGCAAGTATCTGTTTTTTTTATTAAGGCTTCAGATTCTCTTTTAAGCCAGGCAGAAATCTAAAGCCTTGTACATATGCTACAAGGTACTTGGCCAAGGATTTAATGGTGATAACATCTGGCTGCGCTCATGTTGAGGCACTAGCGTAGCTGTACTGTGTCTGTGCGAGTACAGCTCCATCTGCACAGGAGTGGACGTGCTCACATGGGTGCAGCACGCTGCACTCGTGCCAGAAGAAGGGCACGGCACTGTTGTTAATTAGGGTCCCAGTGAGTGACGAAGGGCCAGAGGACAGTGTGGGAAGCATCTTCAGGATACAGATGTTTCCCTTTCATGTAAGTATTTGCTTTTTAAACGTATTTATGCCTCAAACTTTTTGTTGTTTTTCGATCCCACTTTTTGAATGCTCAAAATGTGACCACGTTTTTTAGGTTGAGCCCATACTATGTGACCCAAGTTTTGTCAAGTTTAGCTTCAGAGCTGCACTAGTGGCAATAGTTTGCAATTTTTCAATGCAAGCCAATGGGAAAAAGTGGGGTCTTCAGGACAACTGACCAGCCTCGGAAATTAATATTATTATAGGTCATCTCTTCTTGTATATATCCAAGCCAGAGGTGTCCAATTGTTAAACTTACCAGCAGCAGACAACTGACAATAAAAGAAAAATAAAAAAGTCTGCGCTTAGGAAAAAAAACAGAATTATGAAGATTTAAGTGGAGCGCACTGATAAATGGTAGTCTGTAACTAGCCTGAAAGTCAATTATACAAAAAGTTCAGAAGCGCTCACGGCTCAAGGACCACACAAAGTTCAGTTTATCAGAGAGTCACCATCCAGAGGTTTAGAACATCCGATTGGACCTCCCAGGGCTGTAACCGATTCCTTGATAGCTTGGCCAACACGTCATATAAATGTAAAGAGAAGAGGGCACATAGCGTAATCCAACACTTACAACTTGCCCATCACCAATCAAAGTGACCTCAAGGTCCACCTCGTGCAGGATCACACTCCCCCCAATGCTCCCGCACTCACCCAGTCAGCCTCCTATTAATCCGGAGGTCTGGATATAAGGCATGAACAGGGGATGTGGCAAGGCTCACTTCCAATCACGTAGCAATCTAAGACTTAGAAAGCACCAGATAGTATAAAACCTTTTAATATCCTTAAAAGCATAAAATATTGCACTCACAAGTGTAGAAGATCATCAAGCGTTTTGTACATATGTAGTTCACGGTCCCGGGTAGCCGCTCACACACACGCTGCCTCAGACCCTCTCCACCAGCTACTTCCTCATAGTGCCGATCACGTGACGTAGCTCCGCCCTATGCATTTCGTCAGGGAACTGACTCATCAGGGGCATACGTCACAAAGGGCACATCGGCTTCTATAAACCCCAAGCACCGCCCACAGTCCCAACCCCGCCTCATATTCAAAACAGGTCCTCCGCAAACGTCTGTGTGAACGCTCACCCATAGACCACACAATACGAAAAAAACCTATCCGTGCAGAGACGGAAAACAGATACACAATGCGGAGAACCCTATACAACCTATGACATCCAATGCGGAAAGCGGTATCTATACAATACGGAAATAAAATATCTATAAAACATCAGAAAATATCATAAGTCCCATGATCATATACTATAAACATATATGCAAAAAACCTTTTATACTTAAATTTAAAAAATTAGACAGCAGTTACAGTATATAGACGGATCCTTTAACGGAAGAATACTGAATTGAGTGCCAAAATGCGGCACCCCCAATAAACCAAATAAATCGCAACCAATCACCAAATGACCAATAGTCAGAAGAAACCAGCTCACCGGTGCGTATTAAGGGGATATTAACGTATACCAGGTAGTGCCGACGCTCATGGACAAGGGTCAGGGAAGACAAAGGATCCATCCACATACCAACTAGCTGTTATTTATAAAACAGTTTATGTCCAGATCAACATTTAGTCCCACAGGACTCGCCGTATCCAGATCAAAGATCCATTTGGTCTCTTTCTTTGAGAGTTCTCTTACTCTATTGCATCCTCTCCAGTTTGGTACTAATTTTTCTACTGCGCAAAAATGCATTGCGCTTGGGTCACACTAGTGCTTCAATTTAAAATGAGATGAGAGACTATGTTGCTCAAACCCCCTCCTGATATTATTAATATGTTCACCTATCCTTTCTTTTAGTGGTCTAGTGGTGCGGCCAACATATTGTAGGCCGCAATCACACCAGATCACATATACTACAAAAGCTGTGGCGCAACACATAAACTGTCTAATCCTATATGTGCTACCATTGGATCCTGACACTATTTCACTAACTCTATGCCCAATTGCCTCACGACAGCATTTACATCCCCTGCAGGGAAAGAAGCCCGGAGTTTGCCAACCCAGCGCCCGCTTCTGTTCTGGAGGGGCCACGCAGCTTGGTGCTATCTGGTTCTTTAAACTAGGGGCCCTTCGATACGCAAAGCTCGGTTTTGGAGGTAATACATTTTGTAGAACATGGTCACTCTGCAGGACATTCCAATGTCGGTAGAAGATCTTCTCAACCTGTCTATAGTGTGTGGAAAAATCAGTCAAAAATGAGAAACTCTTAGGGTTACCACCTGGTTCATCCTTTCTGGCCCCTACTAACATCTCTCTTTCCTTTCTACCTACTTCTTTCTGTATCTCATTCAGCCAGGGTTCATTATATCCTTTCTCTATAAATTTAGTTTTCAAAATGTCGGATTGCGCAAAATAGTCATGTAAATTAGAACAATTTCTCCGAACTCTAGTGAATTGCCCCCTTGGAATCCCTTTAAGCCACTGTGGATGATGGCAGCTCGTGACATCAATATAGGCATTACGGTCAGTGGGTTTAAAGAAACACTTTGTTGAAAAACCATCCCCTTCTCTTGTAATTTCTAAATCTAAAAAATGAATGGATTCTCCATTACATTCTGCTGTAAGTTGAATATTGTCCCTAATGCTATTAATTTCCTCAATGAATGCTCTAAAACTTACCTCATCGCCTCTCCAAAAGATCAGCAGGTCATCGATATACCTTTTCCAGACCTATGACCCCCTCTCCTAATGGCCTCTTCCTCCCATAGTGCCATATAAATATTTGCTAGGCTCGGGGCGAACGAGGCTCCCATGGCGCAACCGTACACCTGTCTGAAGAACTGATGCTTGTGCCAAAAATAGTTCCGTTTCAGAGAAAAATCTAACAACGATAAAATGAATTCTATTTGAATTCCCCGCATATCTGTTAATTGGTGTAAAACTGTCCTCGCCGCTTCGATACTCTGATCGTGGGGTAGGTTAGTATATAAAGAACCCATGTCCGCTGTTGCCAGCAGGATATCTCCTTCAAGCCTCAGTTCTTCCAACAAATGCACAGTATCTTTTGTATCCAGTAATACATTAGGTAACTTGGGGACAATGGGTTGTAACCTAATGTATTACTGGATACAAAAGATACTGTGCATTTGTTGGAAGAACTGAGGCTTGAAGGAGATATCCTGCTGGCAACAGCGGACGTGGGTTCTTTATATACTAACCTACCCCACTGTCCTCGCCGCTTCGATACTCTGATCGTGGGGTAGGTTAGTATATAAAGAACCCACGTCCGCTGTTGCCAGCAGGATATCTCCTTCAAGCCTCAGTTTTTCCAACAAATGCACAGTATCTTTTGTATCCAGTAATACATTAGGTAACTTGGGGACAATGGGTTGTAACCTAATGTATTACTGGATACAAAAGATACTGTGCATTTGTTGGAAGAACTGAGGCTTGAAGGAGATATCCTGCTGGCAACAGCGGACGTGGGTTCTTTATATACTAACCTACCCCACGATCAGAGTATCGAAGCGGCGAGGACAGTTTTACACCAATTAACAGATATGCGGGGAATTCAAATAGAATTCATTTTATCGTTGTTAGATTTTTCTCTGAAACTGAACTATTTTTGGCACAAGCATCAGTTCTTCAGACAGGTGTACGGTTGCGCCATGGGAGCCTCGTTCGCCCCGAGCCTAGCAAATATTTATATGGCACTATGGGAGGAAGAGGCCATTAGGAGAGGGGGTCATAGGTTGGCGCTCTGGAAAAGGTATATCGATGACCTGCTGATCTTTTGGAGAGGCGATGAGGTAAGTTTTAGAGCATTCATTGAGGAAATTAATAGCATTAGGGACAATATTCAACTTACAGCAGAATGTAATGGAGAATCCATTCATTTTTTAGATTTAGAAATTACAAGAGAAGGGGATGGTTTTTCAACAAAGTGTTTCTTTAAACCCACTGACCGTAATGCCTATATTGATGTCACGAGCTGCCATCATCCACAGTGGCTTAAAGGGATTCCAAGGGGGCAATTCACTAGAGTTCGGAGAAATTGTTCTAATTTACATGACTATTTTGCGCAATCCGACATTTTGAAAACTAAATTTATAGAGAAAGGATATAATGAACCCTGGCTGAATGAGATACAGAAAGAAGTAGGTAGAAAGGAAAGAGAGATGTTAGTAGGGGCCAGAAAGGATGAACCAGGTGGTAACCCTAAGAGTTTCACATTTTTGACTGATTTTTCCACACACTATAGACAGGTTGAGAAGATCTTCTACCGACATTGGAATGTCCTGCAGAGTGACCATGTTCTACAAAATGTATTACCTCCAAAACCGAGCTTTGTGTATCGAAGGGCCCCTAGTTTAAAGAACCAGATAGCACCAAGCTGCGTGGCCCCTCCAGAACAGAAGCGGGCGCTGGGTTGGCAAACTCCGGGCTTCTTTCCCTGCAGGAGATGTAAATGCTGTCGTGAGGCAATTGGGCATAGAGTTAGTGAAATAGTGTCAGGATCCAATGGTAGCACATATAGGATTAGACAGTTTATGTGTTGCGCCACAGCTTTTGTAGTATATGTGATCTGGTGTGATTGCGGCCTACAATATGTTGGCCGCACCACTAGACCACTAAAAGAAAGGATAGGTGAACATATTAATAATATCAGGAGGGGGTTTGAGCAACATAGTCTCTCATCTCATTTTAAATTGAAGCACCAGTGTGACCCAAGCGCAATGCATTTTTGCGCAGTAGAAAAATTAGTACCAAACTGGAGAGGATGCAATAGAGTAAGAGAACTCTCAAAGAAAGAGACCAAATGGATCTTTGATCTGGATACGGTGAGTCCTGTGGGACTAAATGTTGATCTGGACATAAACTGTTTTATAAATAACAGCTAGTTGGTATGTGGATGGATCCTTTGTCTTCCCTGACCCTTGTCCATGAGCGTCGGCACTACCTGGTATACGTTAATATCCCCTTAATACGCACCGGTAAGCTGGTTTCTTCTGACTATTGGTCATTTGGTGATTGGTTGCGATTTATTTGGTTTATTGGGGGTGCCGCATTTTGGCACTCAATTCAGTATTCTTCCGTTAAAGGATCCGTCTATATACTGTAACTGCTGTCTAATTTTTTAAATTTAAGTATAAAAGGTTTTTTGCATATATGTTTATAGTATATGATCATGGGACTTATGATATTTTCTGATGTTTTATAGATATTTTATTTCCGTATTGTATAGATACCGCTTTCCGCATTGGATGTCATAGGTTGTATAACGTTCTCCGCATTGTGTATCTGTTTTCCGTCTCTGCACGGATAGGTTTTTTTCGTATTGTGTGGTCTATGGGTGAGCGTTCACACAGACGTTTGCGGAGGACCTGTTTTGAATATGAGGCGGGGTTGGGACTGTGGGCGGTGCTTGGGGTTTATAGAAGCCGATGTGCTCTTTGTGACATATGCCCCTGATGAGTCAGTTCCCTGACGAAATGCATAGGGTGGAGCTACGTCACGTGATCGGCACTATGAGGAAGTAGCTGGTGGAGAGGGTCTGAGGCAGCGTGTGTGTGAGCGGCTACCCGGGACCGTGAACTACATATGTACAAAACGCTTGATGATCTTCTACACTTGTGAGTACAAAATATTTTATGCTTTTAAGGATATTAAAAGGTTTTATACTATCTGGTGCTTTCTAAGTCTTAGATTGCTACGTGATTGGAAGTGAGCCTTGCCACATCCCCTGTTCATGCCTTATATCCAGACCTCCGGATTAATAGGAGGCTGACTGGGTGAGTGCGGGAGCATTGGGGGGAGTGTGATCCTGCACGAGGTGGACCTTGAGGTCACTTTGATTGGTGATGGGCAAGTTGTAAGTGTTGGATTACGCTATGTGCCCTCTTCTCTTTACATTTATATGACGTGTTGGCCAAGCTATCAAGGAATCGGTTACAGCCCTGGGAGGTCCAATCGGATGTTCTAAACCTCTGGATGGTGACTCTCTGATAAACTGAACTTTGTGTGGTCCTTGAGCCGTGAGCGCTTCTGAACTTTTTGTATAATAGACAACTGACAATGTTGTGGTTAGATAGATTAAAATGATGGCTGAGGAGGAGAGAGAACAACTAAAAGAAGTGACAGAAGAGGTAATGGAGAGTGTAAAACACTTGGATGAATTTAGTAACCATAGTGATTTTCAGTCCTTGAATGATATGCTTAAAAAGCAAATAGAAAAATTGCAGAGTGCCATTAAATAATCTAAGCAGGCTAAATTTCAGAAGGACCTTGCTCGATGGGACATAGATGAAGCTTTAGACCCACGAGAACGCTTCAGGAAGAAACGTGAACGTAGACGTAGAGGTAATGGAGCCAATACGGAAGGTTCTAGTGTTGACACAGATACCTCGGTGGTATCCACGTCTAGTAAGAAGTCTGTAACTTTTTTAGATCAGAGAAGGAGGGGCAGGAGAGGAAGAGGAGGACGAGGAAGGGGGAGAGGGCGGGGTGGAGGAAATGGGGGGAACAGTAACCCAAGACAGGACAGGAAGGACAACCAGGGAAATCTAGAGGAGCAGGACAGTCAAATAGGGGAGGATGCAACCAAAACAACCAGGAGTGGGTTGATTCGCAAGCCCTAGCCTCTAGATCTGAAAATGACCAGCTCAATGTAGTTAATCTTTCAAGCTTTCCATTAACGGATCAACATATATCCCTTTTAAGTAAGGGGCTTTCTTTTTCACCTACATGTCCCGGGGATGAATTTGAAGTTTGCAAAGATATCTATCTCTTCTTGAGGAAGGTCCTTCTGAGGCTTATGTTTAAGGATAGGCAAGGGGATAACATATGTGAACAAGTTCAGAAGTCTATAGATAGTGACAAAAGCCTAACTGATTTAGAACTGGCCGAATTACTTCTGGACCAAGAGACATTAATGGAAGCGGAAGTGTCCCTGACCCCTGCCTGTATGGGAGATTCACGTAAACCCACCACCCTCAAGAAAAATTCTGTCTATATGCCTCCGTTGTCAACCAACATTTCGGTGTTTGTCTTTATGGAGACTATTGAGAGGGAATTGAGGAGATTCAACTTCAATCCCAGGGGTCGACCTTCAAATTTGACCCCTGAAGAGTGAAAAGCACTGGGTGAACTGAGGGAGACATCGGGCATAATTTTTAGGCCCAGTGATAAGGGGGGCAATGTGGTTCTCAAGGATGAAAAGGACTATGTGAGGGAAGTGGCGAGATAATTGGGTGATGTTTCTACTTATCGAAAGCTTACAGGGAATCCTTTCCCTGAGATTGCTGAAAGGGTGAACTCACTTCTTGATGATGGACTTCATTCACGGGTCATCACCAAAGAAGAGTGGGAGTACCTTTGGGTTGTCACCTATAACGTCCCCTTCTTGTATACGCTACCTAAACTTCCAGGGAGGTCCATTGTCTCCAGTATCGCTGGGCCTACAGAGAGGCTTGGTAGATTTATTGATAAGAAACTCCAGCCTCTCATGCGTGGCCTCCCATCGTTTGTCCAGGACTCACGTGATGTTCTACGGATTGTAAGTGATCTGTCAGTCCCACAGGGGTCCCTCCTAGTGGCCATCGACGTAGAAGCTTTGTATATGTCGATCCCACATGGAGAAGGACTCCGTGCGATCTCCTATTATCTCATGAAACATTTCCCTCAGGCACATGAGCACAATGACTTCATTGCTCAAGCAATGAAGTTAATTTTGGAATTTAACTGTTTTACCTTTGATGGGCATTTCTACCAACAAGTACGGGGTACCTCGATGGGGGCGGCGTGTGCTCCGGCATATGTGTGCCTTCATTTGGGGCTCTGGGAGCAAGAAGTAGTGTCCCAGAGTGCGGGGTTCCGGACGCACGTCTCCCTATGGATCCGTTTTATTGATGATGTGCTGCTGGTGTGGACGGGGTCACGAGAGGAACTTGAATCTTTTATAATGGAGCTGAATATCAATCAGAGAAATATTAGGCTCACTCACTCCGTGAGTGACGAGAGCCCCCCGTTCCTAGATTTATTAATAGGAATAAGAGGTGATGGGTTGACCACCTCCTCTTATAGGAAACCCACTGCGGGTAATACCCTGCTCCACGCCGCCAGCCATCATCCTGGATCTTTAATTCGAAGTATCCCATACGGTCAATTCATTCGCCTGCGACGGAATTGTTCGTGCGATGAGGATTTCAGGCGCGAATCCCTGGAAATGTACAAGCGGTTCCGGGCAAGGGGGTATTCTCATAGACTGTTGCAAAGTGCTTTGAGGAAGGCATGGGCAAGAGACCGAACTGACCTGTTGGGAAATAACGTTGACAATAGGAATCTAAAAGAAACTAATGCTAATAGAATTGATGGTACCCCTAATCAGTACTTACATTTGGTTACCAAATTTGGTGACCATTGGGATGATTTACGGGGTTTGTTAACCCGCTTCTGGCCCATCCTAACGTCCTTCAGTGAAATTGGTGAAATAGTTGGCCCTCGCCCCCTACTCACAGCAAGACGAGCAACAAATCTAAAGGATCAGTTGGTGCATGGAGAGTTTGTTCGATCACGAGCTACATGGTTGAACAAATTTACGTCGCCGGGGATGTATCGGTGCCCGGGGTGTAAGATGTGTCCCTATGTGGACAAGACAAAAGTTTTTCATGATAGTTCGAATGCAAACAAATTCACAATTAACTCCTTTATAAATTGTACTACAGAACGAGTGGTCTATATGCTTCAATGTCCATGTGGGCTTAAGTATATTGGAAAGACTATTAGACCCCTAAAAGAGAGAATCTTGAGACATTTTAGAGATATTGAGGGAGGAGAAGCCAATACCTCTGTAGCTAACCACTACAGGGAGGCTCATGACAATAAATTACGAGGGACCTTGGTTAAGGGTATCTATAGGCTTGGCATCTCGGGACGCAGGGGAGATTTTGATGATATTTTGTATTGTAAAGAAGCAATGTGGATTTATAAGCTTAACACGGTGACCCCATGTGGCCTGAATGCTGAACTTGACCTATCCCCGTTCCTGAGATGCCAGGTCTATGGTACCTGAGTTGGTGTTGTTAATTGGCCTCCTTACGTCCACTGACGATTTTTGGTAATCACCCTCTGATCGGAGACCTGGAATACTCAATTGTGCTAGTATCCAGTTCATATCTTTGTTGACAATAATGGCTGCTATTTGCGATGTTTGCCAGTAAGCTTGACTTGCTGTGTGTTTGATACAAGATGCCATTTTGATGTCATCTGTTGTGAATGTTTTAAGCAAAATCTGTGAATGATATAGGAGGTGTCTTTCAATTTAAACAGTAATCTCTAATGCTAATTGTTCCGTAAGATGCTGAATCCGTATGCTAAATTGGCCTGCTGATATATATGGACTTTGCTACATTTGTATTTTGACTTTCAGGAGGGCGGAATAAGCCACTGTGGGCTGGTGAGGCTGCTGAGAGCCGCCCCCAGTGATGACTTAAATACAGGGTTTCAACGTTGTCAACTAAGCCACACCCTGAAGAAACGTCTGCCCTTGACGTGAAACGCCTAAGGGGGCATGGCCCACGTGCTGTCATGGCGGCTGACTAACTCTAACACACATGGATTACCGTGCCTGGCGTTCTGGATTCGCCGATTGAACTGGCTGGAATCTGCTTGCACACTATAGAGGGACACATCCTGGATCCACAGATAACAGAGTTCTATGGATGGTGATTCAGGGACATCTTGGTTTGGAAGCGGTGTGGGTGAGAGCCTTCATGTCTGTATGTATAATATACTGCTGCATAATTTCAGCTGAAACTGGCTTCCCCCGCTCCTCAGATGTGCCTTATGTGCTTTTTGGCGATCGCTGCACGCTTTCCTTGTGACTATGCATCTTGCACTGCGAGCTCAGAAATAAGTGTGCCTTTGCAATCTGCCCATAACTATGTATGTGGACATGTGCTTTGCTTGTGCTTTCAGGAATCAGTGTTTCCCTCTATTTGCTTACGCAGACTTTAATTTTGAATCCATGGAAAAGCAAAGGAGTTTATGAGAACAATTCGTTTTTTTTCACCTCCTTTAGTGACTCTGGCCGGCTTAGGTAGTAGGTGTGAGAAGTGTGTGAGAACAGGATGGTCTGAGTGTATACAGTGGCCACTGTACTCTAATATAGCAGCCATTATTCTATTGACAGCTATGATAGGCTGAGGCTTTTTAATAATATTTTATTGTATTTTGTACCTTTTGCATGCTAAGAAACTACCTTTATCTCATCAATTTTCCAATTAATAAAATGATTGATTATCCACAGTGCTTTATACCAGTTAATTTCCTTTTTCTATGCTTTAGTACAGTTGCACTGTTCCCTAATTTAAGGGCTCTAGCTTGGTCAATTCCTAACTAGAATTGAAAATTGGACGAATTTGGAGGTTTGCTTTAATCTTTGTCTTCACATTTTTTAGGTTGAGCCCATACTACGTGACCCAAGTTTTGTCAAGTTTGGCTTCAGAGCTGCACTAGTGGCAATAATTTGCAATTTTTCAATGCAAGCCAATGGGAAAAAGTGGGGTCTTCAGGAGGCCGTCCCAGGGGCACAGAGGGTGGGGTCACTTAAAAAAGGACCAGTAACCTACACCGCTAAGGGCAGAAGGATACTGCCAGACAACTGACCAGCCTCGGAAATTAATATTATTATAGGTCATCTCTTCTTGTATATATCCAAGCCAGAGGTGTCCAATTGTTTAACTTACCAGCAGCAGACAACTGACAATGTTGTGGATAGATAGATAGATAGATAGATAGAGAGAGAGAGAGAGAGAGAGAGAGAGAGAGAGAGAGAGAGAGAGAGAGATAGAGAGAGAGATAGAGAGAGAGAGAGAGAGAGAGAGAGAGATAGATAGATAGATAGATAGATAGATAGATAGATAGATAGATAGATAGATAGATAGATAGAGAGAGAGAGAGAGAGAGAGAGAGAGAGAGAGAGAGAGAGAGATAGATAGATAGATAGATAGATAGATAGATAGATAGAGAGAGAGAGAGATAGATAGATAGATAGATAGATAGATAGATAGATAGATAGATAGATAGATAGATAGATAGATAGATAGATAGAACCTGTCTTTCTGTTACGTGCCATTCAGGATATTTCTTTGCTGTGGAAAAACTGCAGTATCCTTAGGTTCCGTTATAGCAGTGGAATAGCTTGCAGTAGCACAGTACTGAGACTATACTATTAATTTGCACTTTTCTAAGCAAGAGTGATAATTAATTTAGCAAATCCATAACAGTTATAACAAATTAAGAGACTTACATATGCTGCTCTGTTAAATGAATCTGCACAGTGCATTTTTTTAATCTCCTAATTAACACATATATGACTTATTTTGTGAATTAGGTCATCCTTAGGTAACAGCGCTGTGTGGGGCCAAAAATACACACTGCTTCCTCCATTCTTTATACTGAAATAGGCATACGCCGCTTATTGACTTGGCATCTGATCAGTGACGTTTCTCAGTAAATGTGTCTTCAACACTTAGGACCAACCTTTGGCCCATAAAATGCCATGACTGCCGGCTGCAGCATAGTGAGGCCTATAGCAACTTACTGAACACATTTTCAACACTATATTAGACGGCAATATTATAACAGTGTAACCAAGAGCTCATTTGACTTGTTTGCTTAGAATGAGCATGAAGTGAGAGCAATACAGTTGTCGCCACCTCCATCCCCTTATAAACAATGCCTTGTGTCTGACTTCTGTGCTGTTGCTTTGCCTCTAATTTAAAAAAATGCTCCGCCTCCACTAAATGTCAATGGCTCAGAATCAACATGCAGATCAGCTCTGGTCTGACTCCACTGGCTGCATGCTTGTTGCAGGTGTGTGTATCAAAACCAGCTAAAGCCCAGCATGACAGCTTCAGACTCCACTGGCTGCATGCTTGTTGCAGGTGTGTGTATCAAAACCAGCTAAAGCCCAGCATGACAGCTTCAGACTCCACTGGCTGCACGCTTGTTGCAGGTGTGCATCAAAACCAGCTAAAGCTTAGCATGACAGCCAGGCAACTGGCATTGCTTACTAGAGAATGAAGAGGGCAGGCTTCATATTCTTCTCACTTCTGGTTCCCCTTAAAGTGAACCTGTGAGCCATAACACCAAACCTTAAAACCCAACCATACTCCCCCTTCTGTACTCAAAGGGAACCTGTAGTGAGTAAAATTATTTTGAGTGGCTGGATAGTGTACTGGTTAAGGGCTCTGCCGTGGGAGACCAGGGTTTGAATCCTGGCTAAGGTCAGTACCTATTCAGTAAGGAGTTCAAGGCAAGACTCCCTAACACTGCAGGGTGGCCTCTTGAGCGCGCCCCAGTGGCTGCAGCTCTTGAGCGCTTTGAGTTCGCCAGGAGAAAAGCGCTATATAAATGATCGGATTATTATTATTTAAAATAAACACATGACGTAGCTACAAATGAATATTACATACTTACCTCGGCGTCATTTCCTCTCAGAAGCTCACCATTTTCTTCTTACAGTGATCCCTTCCAGTTCTGACAATATTTTGTCAGAACTGAAATATACCAGTTGCTGTCAGTTATATATCAACAGCTGTCAAATACAACTGAATGTGCAAGGTAATGTTCATGTTTCCCTATGGCTCAAGTGAGTGATATAAGTTTAACAGTGTGCTGATCAGGAAGCTGTTATGGGGTAATGGGCATTTTTAAAATGCAGGACGGAGAATTCCTATGATCACAGTGGGCAAATGGGACGCAGGAGAGGAGAAAGAGATTGAGGAGTAGACTCTGAGAGAGGTAAGTTACTTTGACTTTTTATTTTCAGTTCAGGTTCTCTTTCAGAACAGGCTTATAGTCACAAATTCTTCTTAACCTATTTTAGTTCCTGGATGTAGAAACTATGTCTAGGAACCATGCGCGCTCCCGCGTGCACGCGCGCTCCCGGCCCGCGGTTTGTTAGCCAGGCAATCAGTGAATCAGGCTATGGTGCCCGATCACTGATTCCTCTCCGCCGCTAAAAAAGCGACAGCTTCTCTCGTAAGCTACGCCTTTTCTGGCTGTTACCTCCCCCATGCGTCTCTCTAAGAGTATGTTACACTTAGAGTGACGTCATGTAAACAAACTCATGGCCGCCATCTTGTGGCCAAAAAGTAATACTACAACTAAAAGTAAAAAAAAAAAAATCAACACACATTTACATTATAAACCTATAGTTTACATCCCACCCTCCCAAAACTACCCAAAAAAAATGTTTAATATTAAAAGAAAAAAAACCATTACAATAAAAAACCAAAAAACATGTAAATATTTACCTAAGGGTCTAAACTTTTTAAATATCAATGTAAAGATGAAATATTTCTATATTTTTTTTATTTTAAACTTGTAAATAGTGATAGATGCAAAATGGAAAAAAATGCACCTTTATTTCCAAATAAAATATTGTCGCCATACATTGTGATAGGGACATAATTTTAACGATGTAATAACCGGGACATATGGGCAAATACAATACATGAGTTTTAATTATGGAGGCATGTATTATTTTAAAACTATAATGGCTGAAAACTGAGAAATAATGATTTTTTTCCGTTTTTTTCTTATTCTTCCTGTTAAAATGCATTTACAGTAAAGTGGCTCTTAGCAAAATGTACCCTCCAAAGAAAGCCTAATTGGTGGTGGAAAAAACAAGATATAGATCAGTTCATTGTGATAAGTAGTGATAAAGTTATAGGCTAATGAATGGGAGGTGAACATTTCTCAAGTGAAAACGACGGAACGCGAATGGGTTAAATTGAACATTTTTTCAGTTGTAGTTAAAGTGGAAAGGGTTAGAAAACAGGTCATTTTTTAAAACGGACTGTATAGGTTTACAGAGTTTTTCACTCACTTTCTGTTATTGAGCCCTAACACACCCGTTATCAGCAGCAGTCCCCGGCAGTTAAGTGTGGTGAGGGTTGTGACAGCACTCTTGCTCCAGTTAGACCTTTCTTGTTAGGGGTCAAAATGTTACTCAACAGAACCAGTAGCGTAGATAACAATTCATATGGCACAGCTTTCCAAGGACATCCACAGTATGAGAGGTGTAAGTAGAGGAGGGGGACATGGAACATGCCTCCTTTGTTAATGATTACCACTACTCAAAGCATATACAGTGTAGAAGTGATCATTACCAGCATAGCACCACTGAATACTGTGGTTAAGTGAGGGCCCCTTTGATCCAATGGCCTTGGTGCGGTCACAACCTCTGCACCCCCTGTTGCTACGCCACTGAACAGAACTCAGTTTTAGAGTGCTGAGAGGTGGTAAGGCTGCCTAGTAAGCAGTATTCCACCAAAAATTCACACTGAGATACATCTTTGTATAAATGTATACAGTAATACACAGACAAAAGGTCTTTTGTTTCCCAGAGCAGCTAGCCATGGTGGAGTTTCTGTATATGAAGGCCACAGACGTTTTGGACATAGAAAATTTTCCTTACTACAAGGAATATACCTATGTTTACATACACCATAAGCACATAGATGGGTCGGGGCCCTCATTGACTAAGGGCAGTCTAACAGCGATTTTCCTTGTGGTTACTTGCACATAAACATTATTAGGGAGCTACACAAGAGGAGAGAGCATTTATATACATTACGTTATTGCTAATTGGCTGACTTTCTTTTAGATGTCAAGTCTGTGAACAGAATACTGTGATACGCCTTTCAAAAGAAGTGTTAATGTCAAGACTTGTCAAGTGCATTGTTGGTGACTAATTATCACAGATTGCTATACATCTTGTCAGAAAGACGAGCATTTCAAATATTCTTTGTCACCAAACACAAACACTGGAGAAGACACAAAACTTAACATATGATTTTCATTCATTATATCATTGCTGGTGACAGGAAACAGTTATCAAACAAAGAACACTTTCCAAGTGACATGAATATATAGACATTAGTAGGAGCAATTAATCTCTGAAAGGAGATACAAATAAGATGAACTCATTTCAAGCGCATTATGACTTTTTTTCCCCAAAGGCAGATAATGTCCATAAACCTACTGTATGTTATACCAAGTTTTGTCAAGCTGGTAGAATTATGCCTTATATAGGAACTGTAGCGAAAAGGGGTACAAATAAATTGATACATTGCAAAGTGAGAAGTTAAAAAATAGAAAAGAGATCAAGAAATGATTGATATTCACCATGTAATTTGTTCATATTGTTTAATCCACATTCAGCCTGAACATCATCATCTTTACTGCATCACTTCCTGCTGAATTTTATAGGCCCAATCTCAAGTTTATAATTTATATACTTTGCATTAAAGACAAATTATAAGCACTTATGGTGTTGATTCATTAAAGAACCTTAATCTTAATAGATAGTGCATGTTAAAATTACCGGCATTTATGTAATTTACATAGCAACTTGCGTAAATTGCCTAACTCACTATATACATCATGTACCACTTACATTACTTGAGTAACATGCAACGTAACTGGCGCATGTGCGTAGTAAGTTATGCAATTTGTGTAAGTTGCTATGTAAATTGTGTAAATGCTGGTAACCGTAATATACGTTATCTGCACATTAAGAATAATGTTTGTGAATCAACCCCCTAGTCAAAAATATATAACACCCCCCTATAAGGGAGGTTATATAGATAAATAGTGTGGGCCATTGATGGAGGGGGGGGAGGACAGGTACTACTTACCTTCAGGGGGCTGCTCCCTAGCACCCCATGCCCAGGGAGATGTAGTTCATCAATGTGAGTACATCTCCCAGCCAAGATGTACTCACAGTGAACAACTACATTTCCCAGCATGCATTCAGTGGCCAGGAAAACAAGACATTGCTGCGGGTCAAACTGCTGTGGGTCAGCCTGGAGAAGATAGAGGAGAACATACAGATAGAGGCAAACGAGAAGCTCCCCATAGGGAAGTAATGCGTGGAGATTTGTTTAGCTTACAGGGACAGCAAAGGATGATTTGCATCTTTAGCAGTAATGCATCGTCAGGGCCGGGTTAAGGAGCTTCAGGGCTCCAGGGCAAACTGAAGCAGAGGCTCCCCTAAACCCCCCATGGTCATTACCCCACTGCTCCGCGGGGCCCCCTTGTGTGTAGCAGCATCAATCACTTACTGGCTGTCCTGGGAGGTGGCGGCTGCACCGTCTGTGTAGTCTTCAGCCATGCTTTCTGACTCTTCTCTATCCAGTCCGCCACGTATTATGTGTAAACACGTGCTGAATACAGACGAGGCAGATGCTGTGGCTAACAGTGCATGGATGGTGCAGCCGGGACAGCCAGTAAGTGATTAATGTTAGTACACGTGAGGGGGTCCTGGGGAGAAGTGAGGTAGACAACTTGGGGGTCCGGCGGCACGGAGGCCCCTGTAGAGGTCAGGGGCCCTGGGCCAATTTCCCCCTTTGCCTCTATGGCAGCACCAGTCCTATGCATCACTGGAGACATCATATGCTCACTCCAAACTGAATAATCGCAAATACCTTCTGTTTTAAGAAGGCAAACTTTTGTTTTCCAACTGTAAGCCTAAAATGTCCACAAACTGTTTATCCATTGTACCCCTACTCCACCCCTTTCCATGTCCCCCATTTCCTACTGCTTTGGCAATGCCTATAGGAATCGTGGTCATGCCAATAAAGCTATCTTTGATTTGATTTGATAACCTGCTTCTGTTGTAACTTAACGGTTTCAGATTACAGGCTGAGATATCTGTGCAAAATAAAAAAAAAAAAAAGATACTGTGAATAATACCTGTTTAGCGCATAGTGCTTACATCCCCAATGAGATGGTCTTGAAGTAAAATGACAACACAGTCCATGTAAGTGTTGTAGGCTCTGGGCCAGACACAAAAGTACCACCTATGGAAAGCAACAGATGTAAAGTTTGGTTCAAACTACAGTGAGCTTCAGAAGGCTACCTTTACCCAGCACACTCTTCTTCTGCTTCAATATCCGAAAACTTGTTATTAACCATACAGTATGTTAAACTCTGAAGAAGTAGATCAAATGGGGAGGAAAATAAATCTGAGTCATGGTAGGCATATACTACACAATTTGGTAGAAACACTGAATGTAAAAAAATACCGTATATTCCGGCGTATAAGACGACTGGGCGTATAAGATGACCCCCCAACTTTTCCAGTTAAAATATGGAGTTTGGGATATACTTGCCGTATAAGACTACCCCTCTTCCAACGCACACCAAATTAAAATAAAAATAAAAAAATCATGTACTGGTGCTATGTATGAACAGATACTGGTGCTGTACTGTATGTATAACCCAGTATATAACAGTATATAGTCAATTGACTTGTTGCATTGGTCAACTCTCCTTAAGTAGACTGGTCAGCTCTCCTCGTCTACCTGTTTATCAGAGCGGTATGGAAGAATAGATTACGCTCCCTCAGCAGGGAGATCTGAGAGGCGGTAACAGGATAGGGCGTAACACCCGGCATCAATGACACCCGGCGTATAAGACGACCCCTAACTTTTCAGAAGCTTTTCAAGGGTTAAAAAGTAGTCTTATACGCAGGAATATACAGTACATAAAAATATTACAACTGCCTGTGTTAGCAATTGAAAATACATCCATTCTGTATGACATAAAGCTGAATAATTGCAAGTGCCTTCTATTTTAGGAGTGCAAATTTATATTTAGCATAGCCTTTTTAGCATGGTTTTCCTGTAAGCCCCCTTACATTATCCTAGTGGTTTTCAGTCAGTCACCATAAGCATATTGAGTTCTCTGTAACACTCAAATGGCCAAAATCCTACCTCATGAAGCCAAATTAATCCATGCCTTGCACAGCGGTATTCTGTAGATGAAGTGAGTAATTAGCCTGGACTTGCTAAAATTACCCTGGATGATAAAACTAACACTTGCTCTGTCTCCAAACACTAATTATTCTACTACGACACCTAACCCCTAACCATAGCAACGGTCGCGCTACTCCAGTATCACAGACTGAACTAATAGGGTAACTCGCATAACACTGCTTCTGGTAGTAACAGTAATATTGCTGTGCACTGTCTGCACACAGCAATATTACCACAGTTTAGTACACACAACACACACACACACACACACACACACACACACACACACACACACACACACACACACACACACACACACACACACACACCACCATTGTCTTTACTCCCGGTGCTAAATGAAAGCACCTGGGGCCCCGATGTAGATAGTTGAGAAAGAAAAGTGGGTGGAAATTGAAGACAAGGTTGTGGAAATACCCTTAGTCCATTTTTGGTTATGCATACTGTATATGAACACTGACTCCCAAAAGAAGCACTGTGGAGCTAAAATGGCACTCTCAACTTTTTGCTGGCACACTGACTTATAGCTGAGTGCTAGGTCAAGGCTGACTTACAGTCATGTGAATGGAAAAGAGGCATGGCCACTCCCTGTGAAGCCTTGCCTAACTAGCAATAGGAGACATTATGGGGTGTGGCCACATCCTTTTTTCACACCCAAGTCTGTAAGGTAGCCTCTGTTCCAATGCAGAGCTCATGTACGGTCTTGTGGATAGGTAGGGGTGTGATTACAGTCCTGTATCAGAACGTGCAGGAGGATGATACAAACTGATCTTCATATGCTGTTTTTTCCAAAAGAGCATTGTATGAATTATCTGTCTTTATAGATTTAATGACTAGCCATGAAGCCCGCCTGTCCGCAGCTCCGCACACGACTGCCTGTACACACACACCCACCTGCCCGTCCACAGCCGTTGCCCCATGCACAGCAGGCAGCTTGCACAGGCACGGGAAGACAGAGCGACAGGGAAATTATTATATAGGATTAATGTAACGTGTACTGACTCGGTGGCTGCTGACACGCAGGGGATGTCTGCAGCCGCCTTTCTCCCTGGCTCTCAAGTGTCATCCGTTCCCTCGGTGTCTAGTACGCCGGGAACGGTGTTATCTCCAGCTCATAGGGTTTCTGTCTCACGCAGGCGCGCGCGGAGACAGGACCTTTATGCGGGCAGAAGGCGCGTCAGCTGACCTGCTGGTCGGCTGACGTCACGGGTGACTCTCGCCGCTCGGATTGGCTGATTCCGAGTTGGGAGTGGCTGGGAGTTCCCCTCTGCTTCATAAGCCTTCTGTTCTCATTCGATCACTGTCTGCTGTCGTGAATACTTTGTGTTAGCGCTAAGACCTTAGACTAGTATCCGGTGTGCTTTGATCTGGGAGGAAAAGCCCATATCGGAAGAAGAAAGACCAAGTGTACCGGGCACCTTCCGTTCTGGTTCTTTATTGCAGTGGGTATATCACAGGTTGCTTGACAATGATGTGTCCATCATTTAAATCATGAGGTGGTGGTGTGATGGAGGTGGGGGGGTGCCTGGCACCAGATAGGGCTTGCGACGGCTGTTTCGCGTCTCACCGGACGCTTGGTCACGCTGCGAAAGCTAATCTTGGTCTGACTCGGTTGGCTGGGTGCGCGGAGCTAATGGCATGTGATATCGCAACGACGGGCAAACAAGATTGGCCCCTGGCCACTGTACCCTCAAATGTAAATGTGCCAGACCCCTCCCCCCATTTCCCATGCATTGGAAATTTCCCCTAGTCCACCTGTGGTAAATCCTGGTCTTGTCCGCTGTCTCCCCTGAGAGCTGCTGGGTGCGTGTGTGATGTCACACAGGCGCCACATGCTATATGCGCCACCATATGGTGGCTTTGTGTGATGGTGATGCTCGGGGTACAGTGGAGGACACCTGGAGCAGTCGGATAGTTGTGGTAGCTGGGGCAGATGAGATCTGAATGCAGGGGGACGTGGGGGGGGGGCATCGCCAGGGGGACATGTACATTTGGGGGGACATCGGCGGATCCTGAGAGATTTCATGCTGAAGTCGATCAGGAATCCACCTGTCGGGTGTGGACAGCAAACAGATTTCTCTCTGATCAGATTCGATCAAAGAGAGGTCTGTCTCTTGGTTGATCTGCCCATACATCACTAGATGTATGAATACCTTTAGTGAGATAATATATGAGATAACTTTTGTGGATCAACCCCACTGTGTCAAGTGAAAAATAGGTGTGCTTAAGGAAAATCTCTGGTCAACACTATTTTGTAGTGCTTGGTGGTATGGTTGAGTTGTTAGGTCACAGATTCTCAGCATCTAGTATGTCTGGTACTGGCCTTATTAATTGTAAATATAGCCAGTAGAGCAATATCATATAAATGTTGTTACTATACAATAAAAAGTGAATATTTAAAATGTTAAAGGGAACCTGAAGTTCATTTTCAACAATGCAAATTGCCTGGTTGTCCTGCTGATCATCTGCCTCTAATACTTTAAGCCATAGACCCCGAACAACTGAACAAACATGCAAATCAGATGCTCTGACTGAAGTCTGACTGGATTAGCCACATGCTAGTTTCAGGTTTGTCATTCAGACACTGCTGATGCATGGAAGATCAGCAGGATGCCAGGCAATAGGTATTATTTAAAAGGTAATAAATATGTCATTTACCACATGCCTCTCACTTCAGGTTTCCCTTAAACTAAGTATTTTAATACAACAGTGTAATTCATAGGGGTGTATTCATTTTGCAATAATAGTCATTAAATAAGAAACTAAAATGTTCTGAAAGCTGTGTTTATTTTGAAATTTACAGAAAAGGCAAAAAATCCGCACCTACATTTTACAATCCTTAAATTGACCAAAAGAACATTTAACAGCTTTATAAATCAAATCAAATAACAATAACATAAAACACAACATGAACTGTTATTCTAACAACAAATTCTATTACCAGTGATAATATACTGCTGAATACGATCTTCAATAATGTAACGCAATTCCACTGGGCTTGAATGGAGCTCAGAAAATGGAGGCGTTGGCTACAGAACACAATCAGGTTTTGTGATCTTTTTCATGAAGGTAAAATGGCAGCAAAAACTTAAAGGGACTCCGAGTACCTCTCATGGGTATGCCTTTAAGCCAGATGACTTCCAACAAAGTCGTGCTATGACCCCTCTGGAGGAGCCTCTTGCAATGGCCATGCGTGTCACTTCCTCTTCCTGCTTCATTCAGTGATGCACTTCTCTACCAGAGAAGACAGGGGTGACCCAGAAGTTATAATATAGCCAAGCTGGCAGCAGCGATTTTAAATTGAAATTGAATGAAAAACTATTTGGTGTAGAATGGTGATTCAGGCATCAAATGAAAGAGGAGAGCACAAGCTACAGAAATGTATGCATTCTTAAGTACTTTGCAGTACTGGTCGGAGTCTCTTTAAAGGCATACCCATGAGAGGTGCTCGGATGCTCGGAGTCCCTTTAAGTAGAAGCAAAAGGCATTTTTTTTTTGCTTATAACTGAGCTATGAATCTCTCACTCACCACATTATGGTGATCTCAAACATCACCATCAAAACACTGTGATGCCATGCACATAATGTTTAACCTAACAGTAGAACATGTGGGTGCTTTTCAGACTAGTGGGTTTCAGTCTTTCTTTGTGATCAGCCACATCTAGATTTGTTTTTGACAAATATACTTAGCTAAAGTTTTGGGTCAGCATAAAAGTTGAATAATCTGATTTCATTGGAAGCATAACTCGTTTAGATCAATGAATTACTAAGTACTATAGCCACAGGATGAAAAGGACAACTATGTAGCTAGCCTCTCCTTAAATAAGCAAAATCCCAAATTGTATCTTTCCAGATTAACTCTAGCCAAATCTTGCATGCAGGGCCGGTTCAAGTAACAATTGGGCCCTAGGGCAAAATTAGCCTGGGGGCCCCCAACAGACACCCCCGACCAAAAAGCGTCATTAGAGGCCCTTTGTTGCAGCCAAATTTCCCTCCTCGGCCCCTGAGCTGGCTACTGACCCTCCCCCAATCAACTCCCAACTTAACAGACTCTGCAGAGTCCCTGGGGAGCAACAGGTAAGATGGGGAGGGACACCTTGGGGGCCCCTACAGGCTTTGGGGCCCTGGGGCAATTGCCCATTTTTCCCTATGGTAGCTCCGGCCCTGCTTGCGTGTGTGCTCACCACCGTGCAATTACACGGTACAGGGCCCCGGGGCGAATGTAACCTGGGGGTCCCCTGCCCACCCCCCCAGCCAAGAAAGCACTTGGTACCCCTGAACCGGCTACCACCCCCTTCCCCTTCACAATATGTGGCTGGCTGCATTGTCATCTGTCCTTGCGCACTGCTCTGTCCATGCCCGCTGCCTGCCACTTCTCCGTGTGGTGGATGTTATATAACCTGCGCTGCCGTGCCATGGAGAAGAGGCAGGCAGCGGGCATGGACAGAGCAGGGTGCCCGGATAAGTGAATTATGACAATGCAGCCAGCCACACATAGTGCAGGTGGAGGTGGTCATTGAAGGTTACTACAATTAGAAGTGGGCAATGGAAGGAAATACAGTGGCATCTGAGGGCATACTACACACACACACACACACACACACACACACACACACTTACTGTTACCTTGTTCGCCAATGCCCCATGCTATAGTGTTCCTTCAGATGTCCCTGTAATGCCTTCCATTGCTTACTTTGGCTAACTAGCTGTGCTCCCCCATCTTCCCACTCCCCACAGAGCAGAGGCTGAGCGCAGTTAAAACAGAAAAGATCGCTCACTGCATCAGTCAGACAGAAGCAGCCACTCCAGCGTTCACCCCCAGCGTCAGTACAGCGCCTCCATCTTCTGTCATTACACCTCTTCTCTCCTCGCAGGCATGTGCATACTGACGTGACGTTACATGTCTGCGTCGGGGGTAGCACACGGCGGCTGGCCAGGAAGCAGAAAGGGGGACCATGGAAACCGTGAGGCTGCAACGGCACCCGGCGGAAACAGGTAAAGTATGTCCGGGGCTGGCTGCGTCTCTCCCCTACCTGCCTCTGACACCTCATCTCCGCAGGCAGATAAATGTACACTGCATGCTATAATGGCCACTGCAGCCAGACACTTTTAAAGGGGCAGTTGGAGACACTTGGGGGCCCCTACGGACTCTGGGGCCTGGGGGCACTTGCGTCGGCCCGGACACTGTACACACATTCAATCAACTGATGTAAAGGGAAAAATTGTTCATCCACAACACAAGTCCCAAGCTATCCGTTTTTTGTCTCTTGAGATTAGACAGGTGCCTCTCCAGGGAACAATAGCAAACCACTGACAAAATACTTCCTGTGTGGACCTAAGCCCATTTCTGTAGAGGGTCTCTACAATAGTCACACAATGTCTATGGATACCTTAAAGGACACCAGAATTGAGAGGGATATATTGAGGATGCTATACGTTTTTCAATTTAAACAATACTAGTTGCCTGGCTGTCCTGCTTATCAACTGTCTTTTAGCCACAGACCTGAACAAGCATGCAGATCAAATTATTCTAACAGAAGCCCAACTTAATCTAGTGGGACATAAGTTGCAAGTTTCATGCTTGTTTCAGGTATATGATTCAGACACTACTGAAGCCAAAGAGATCAGAAGAACTGCCGGGAAACTGGTATGGTTTAAGAGGAAATAAACACGGCAGCCTTCATATCGCTCTCAGTTCAGGGGTCCTTTAAGCCTGATAATGCCTTTTAAAGTAAAATGGTAAGATTAGATTTTGCTTGCACATATTAAGTTAGTAAGTATGTAAATAGTGTTATTTATTTGCTTGGAACATTTAAAACCTCTCTTTAATGACATTCTAGTAACCTCATATACAGCATCATGCTAGCAGGCATGTTCTGAGATTGGATGTGTATACAGCACTCTCTGTAAGACCGCATTCACTTCAAACATTGACCATATACACGTTGATTTTTTTAATCAATTTCTTGCAGATTTGAACAGCAGTGAAGGCCGCTTGCATTGCCATGGTGCAGCATACCACCCCCATAAGCCCCCAGGGACTAATGAAATATGACGTGTTTAATGGATGAATAGCATCGTTATAAAACTATTAAAACAATTTTGTGAGTATATGTATTTTTTTGGTCCATGGCCCATATGCAATTAACTTTTTCTCCTGGGCTATAGCCTAAGAGATAATTTTCATATTCTCTTTAAAATAACTTTTAATCATTATACTATGAAATGATTTAAAATATTTTCTTATTTGCCGGTGGTTTAAAAGGCATTTTATGACAAGGTGTGAAAGTATCACCTAGGAGAAAACTCAGGAGAAAAAGTGAATTGCATATGGCCCTTTTTAACAGGACTGCTCATGGTCAGTTGGCAAAGAGAGACTTTGAGGCCCTGATTCAATTCACAAGAGTTGTTTTCATAGCTGCCAATAACATTTCTTTTCAGCTCTCAGTAAGTAAAAAAGAACTCAAAATAATTAGCTCCAAATCACTTTTAAATGGACAGCATTTTCCTTTCCTACTTTTTAATTTGCTACTAACTGAAAGGGTATTTTGTAGATAAGATGATATATCATCTTCTCACAGAAAACTGGATGAAAAATGCATTGAGTAAGATGTATAAGACTAAGTGTATAAGAGATGAGTAAGATGTATAAGATGTAAATGACTAAGGCCTAAGCCTGGACTGTCTCCTGGCAGGGATTGGGACCAAGGCCAAACAGAAGCAATGGTAGCCTCTAGGTTAGTGATACGTTCTGTTGAGAGTGGAGGAGGGCCATTTATTATTCAATTCTTTAATTATTTTGTACCAAAAATAGCCTATCTTGATTTTTTTTTATCCTAAAAATGTGAATAGCTCACATGAATTTTTCATATTTGCTTGATGCTCTACCTGCTGATGGACTAGGCAAATGTTGTTAAGATAAATAGTCCTCTCTTTATTGCTGTGCACTAAAAATAGAATCATTTCTTCTTATACGTTCTACATACACTGCCAGTCCTACCAGCAGGTGGAGTAACAGAAAATATGAAATATTAATTTTTAAATGTTAAATTTTTCTAAATAAAAATATCCAGCATATCACACATACATTTTCTTGGCTCATCTGTAAAATGATTTAGGGGGGCTGGAAAAATATGATGTTAAATGCAGTGGTCTTTAGTCACAGCACATGGGAAAAAAGATGACTGCTTTTCCAATGTTAACCTCTCATGCTTACTTGCAGACAGGAAGGGGGAACAAAGTCTGCTATGGCACAAGTACTTCTGTAATATCTATCCCTGGCGTCTATCAATTTCAGCAATCTGAGATTTGAAAAGCTATGCAATAGTGGTGCAACAAAATGTAAAAAGTTATAACAAAGAGCACAAATCATAAGGTCAAGTAAAATTTAAGACCAATACTTATTTTTTACTGCAATATATTTTCCCACCAAAAATGATGCAACACTAGCATCACAGTAGGAATCAGGAGCAGTTCTGAAAAGCATCAGTGGCAGTTCTGCAAAGCTTATGCCAAAAATGTTATTTTTCGAAGGATAAAAAAATAATAATAATAATAATAATGTAGGTGTTTTCTAGTTGTTGCTTTGTTGAGTTGTATAGGCAAGAATACATATTCCAAGTTTATTTCACTTCTAATCTTCAATATCACTGTATATTACCACAAGGCCTTTAAAGCGGACCTAAACCAAACATTTTTTTAATTCAAAATATTTAGTTGCACCACTCTGACACATACAAAGATAAATAAACACTTCAAGCCTATGAGCATTTCAGTGCATGCTTTTCACCCTTCTCTTTTCATAACTAGGGTTATACAGGTGGCAGCCATTACTTCTGAGCTTAGTAGGAGGTTTTAGATCATGGGTGTGTTTGTCATCAGCTACCCTACCTCACAGGGGCATCGTCTATGTGTAATCTCACACAAGCTGAGATCACCTCCCCTGTGACATCATCAGTAGCAGCCTGTGTTTTGTTTTTTATCTCCTCCACCAGTCTGCCGGATTCTGTCCTGGCAATATGAAAGGAAGGGAGGGGATCCTCTAATAAATGTAAAATAGTTTATATTTGTCATCATGCAGCTGAAAAAAGGCTGCTATTTATTATTATAATTTAGAAAATAGATTTTATTTCTGATATCTTGTATTTTTAATGTGGGCCCACTTTAAATGGTACAGTTCATGCTCGTCAAACACAATACCATTCAGTATAGTTAAAAAATATTAGCAACAGAACAAACTTTTCCTCTTTTTGTGACTTTTTTAATTTGTCTTGTTTAGATGGTTTAATAAAGCAACAACTATAAAACACTAAGAAGCGTTTTTTTGAAAAGTTATATGGTTGCGTAGTGGAGATCACTTTATGGTTCCTGATCACCAACCTCTAGTGTATATTGTGTATATTTATTGTGTATTCCTTCTGTATTCTGGCCTGCTGGATTTCTCACAAAACAATCTGTTCCAAAAAGAAATGCTTTAAAAAGAAAAAAAGGGCTTAACATCATACATTGAAATGAACATTGAAATGATGAAGGAAGATCAGAAACGACTCTGCAAATGCAGGTGTATGCGAAGATGACAGAGTTTTCACAACTTTTAAATGATCACATTGGAATAATGCAGGACAGCAATGTAAAGTAGCCCCTGGCAGTGATATAGCACTGCTTAACAATGTAATTACTCAGCTATTATCAGATTACCTATCAGCAAGTGATTCTCCTTCCGTGAAGAGTTCATAACACTTTTTTTTTCCTTTTACAATTTAATTTGACATATTTGTCTTAATAGATGTGTTAAAAATATATTTTTTTGACAAAAAAAAAGATTTTACAAAATCCCATGTAAGTCTCATACAGTTGTATTCTCTCTTGGTAGTTATTTTGGTGGTTTGAAGAACATGGTTGCACCTCATTGCTCCTCATCAGGCTTGGTAGTCAGGCTTTCAGAGCTGTACTCTGTAAAAACCTCCATGCTGTTTACTTCTTGTGAGGCGTTTTCAATGGACATCTGTGCATCCGCTTCCGTTTCTGTGTGAAGAATATCAGCGGATTCCTCTGTCTCTATTACAGTGTGTGAATATAAATTGGAGTCTCTTTCCTCTTCTGGAATTTCTGTCACAATATAATGTGTTGTGCCCCCCTCAAAGCCCTCACCGGCATTTTGGACCATAGCTCTTGCCAGTTCTTCAGTGACTATGATCTGTGATATCTCCCCATCATCACACTCAACTAATCTCATTTGTTGCTCAGGAAGGCTTATTGTATGCCCGTCTGAGTTATGCATAATGATCCGGGGGCCTTCTGCAGAGACCATGTGCACAGTGCCTTCTTCATTCAGGATAACTTGAGTGACTCCATCTTTTATAAACTGATCTGCAGCAGCTGAATCACACACAGCAAACTGCAGAACTCCTTGAACCATCTTGTTGAATGCCGGATCGTGGGAGGTGACAAAGCCTGAAGAATGCATCACCTGTCTGACAACTTCCACTGGCTGAAGTTCTTGCTCCCCTTCATGTACTTCATGGAACATCTGAATCTCCTCTTCAGTAGTCTCAGCACACTCCTGCTCACTTGCTATTCTCACAAGTGATTCATCCATTACTGGGTTCTCTGTGTCTTGTTGCTGTGCTGTCTCTTCAACATTGCCCAGTTCAGTTACAGCACAGAGAAGTGCACCCAGAGCAGAAGAGGAATCAGATGTATGTACTCTTTGTGACACATCCAAAATACTTTGAGCCATTACTTGATGGACTACATGACCACTGGGGTCTGCTACAGTCTCTGTTTCCTCCATTGGGGCCTCAACTACCACTACTTGTGTGGTTCCATCTGCCAGCTGCTGACTAAGGATTTCTCCAGGAATGATGCTGCCCATATGAGCAGGCTGTTCCGTAGCAATAACTTGGCCATCTTCAGTGATGTGCACGACTCTCGCCACTTGACTTGCCATAGCCAAAGTTTGAAGAGTAGCTGCTGCAGTCTCTTCTACAGATGAACCAATGGTGATATTACCATCATAATCCTCAGAATATCCCTGAATAATAATAACTTGCTGAACCTGCTCAGTTGGTTGGGTTTGCTTTTTACTGCTTCGGACATTTTCTTTAGCTGGTAAAGGTTCTGGTGATGAAGATGCGGTGAACCGACTGTTTGTCTCCACAAAGTTTGCACCTAATCCTTTCAGACGACATTCAAAAGATTTTGAAACAATGCCTGAAAGACAAAAATCAGAAGTCTTTAATAACTATTGTATATATATTTGTTTCACCCTTAATATTGAATAAAAATGTATAAAGTTAAAAAATTATGGAGATTAGAACAATCATTTTTATTGCGTAGTATGAATACAGGGGTACCAAAACGATAAAGGTATCTAAAAAGTTTAAAACATGAGGAGGCAGTGGTGGACTTACGCGAATGTTTGGGCAACCTTATTCATTTTCATGATTTTCCTGTATAAAACGTTGGTTGTTACGATAAAAAAAATGTCAGTTAAATATATCATACTAGCCAACCCGCGTCGTAGCATACGCCGCATCTATCTATCTAATAGAGTACGTGCCTCAACCTTGAAGCAAGAAGAAGTAGGCTTTCCATGAGAAAATGTATGCGTGCTCAAACACCAAGTTTAACAACCCTAGCAAGTCTGGCTTTGCAAATCCGGCCTAATTGGCTATTCATGAGGCAATGCTCATGCAAATATGCATTTGCTTTCACATGCCAAACTATGCAGGGTCCAAAAACCAATACCGCAAAGCGATCGCCCTGCAGGTATTAGTTCATGCTAAATTAGCTCTATCCAGGAGCGCCACGGGGAGGATTCCGAATGCCCCCATACAACCGGGGGACTGCGGGGTCCCAGGCTTTCTTACTGCCTGGGAACCACAGCGGCACCCCGGAGGGGGAGGCTGGGTGGCGCAGCTGCATCCCCCCCCCCCAAATGTGGTCAGCGCCGGGGAGAGCCATCCGCACCCACCTCCCAATATTAAGAACAGGCACTTACCTTAACGTCCATTGCGTTCTGCAACATGCACATTAACTTGGGGGCACCACATGAGAAAGGAGTGAAGCATGGGTCACCCCGAGCTTTAGAGCTCAGGGCTGGCTCCCATACAACACTCCGGGGTGGGGGGAGGACAGGCGCAGACAACTCACTCCAGGGCTCACACCACCAGAGCAAGCCATCCACCACCTGCCTCAAAAGGATACAACTGCAAAAAATGCTTTCCATGAGAAAAATTTTGCGTGCTCAAACACCAAGTTTAACCCTAGCAAGTCTGGCTTTCCAAATGTGGCCTAATTGGCTATTCATGAGGCAATGCTCATGCAAATATGCATTTGCTTTCGCATGCCAAACTATGCAGGGTCAAAAAAACAATACTGCAAAGTGCTCTCTCGCTGCCTGGGAACCACAGCGGCACCCTGGAGTGGGAGGCTGGGTGGTGCAGCCGCCCCCCCCCCCCCCCCCCAAGCGTGGCCAGCGCTGGGGAGAGCCGTTCGCACCCACCTCCTAATATTAAAAACAGCCACTTACCTTAACGTCCATTGGGTTCTGCTACATGCGCATTAATTTTCTCATGGAAAGCATTTTGTGCAGTTTGTATCCTTTGGAGGCAGGTGGTGGATGGCTTGCTCCGGTGGTGTGAACCCTGGAGTGAGTGCGCCTGTCCTCCCCCCCCCCCCCCCCTCTGGAGTGCTGTATGTGAGCCAGCCCTGACTTCTAAAGCTCGGGGTGACCCATGCTTCTCTCCTTTCTCATGTGGTGCCCCCAAATTAACCACCCTGGCGTTCTATTAAGATCGCCAGGGCAGCTGCATGAGGGTTTTTTTTAAATAAAAAAAAAAATATTTCATGCAGCCAACTGAAAGTTGGCTGCATGAAAGCCCACTAGATGGCGCTCCGGAGGCGTTCTTCTGATCGCCTCCGGCGCCCAGAATAAACAAGGAAGGCCGCAATGAGCGGCCTTCCTTGTTTTGCTTAGATCGTCGCCATAGCGACGAGCGGAGTGACGTCATGGACGTCAGCCGACGTCCTGACGTCTGCCGCCTCCGATCCAGCCCTTAGCGCTGGCCGGAACTATTTGTTCCAGCTGCGCAGGGCTCAGGCGGCTGGGGGGACCCTCTTTCGCCGCTGCTCTCGGCGGATCGCCGCAGAGCGGCGGCGATCGGGCAGCACACGCGGCTGGCAAAGTGCCGGCTGCGTGTGCTGCTCTTTATTTCATGTAAATCGGCCCAGCAGGGCCTGAGCGGCACCCTCTGGCGGTAATGGACGAGCTGAGCTCGTCCATACCGCTAAGGTGGTTAATGCGCATGTAGCAGAATGCAATGGACGTTAAGGTAAGTGCCTGTTTTTAATATTGGGAGGTGGGTGCAGACGGCTCTCCCCGGCGCTGGCCACACTAGGGGGGGGTCGTCCACGCCACCCAGCCTCCCCCTCCGGGGTGCCGCTGTGGTTTCCAGGCAGTGAGAGAGCCTGGGACCCTGCGGTCCCCCCAGTTGTATAAAAAGGGGGCATTGGGAATCCTCCCCGTGGCGCTCCTGGAGGCCTGGAGCACACCAAAAACTGCTAGCAGATCCGCAAAATGCTAGCAGATTTTGAAACGCTTTTTACTGAACAGTTTCTGTAACCAAAACGCCTGCAAAACCGCTCTGAACTGCCGTTTTTCAGAGCGGTTTGCGTTTTTCCTATACTTTACATTGGAGGCAGAAACGCCTCCGCAATCCAAAAAATGCCTCACCTCGGGAGTATGCGTTTCAGCAAAACGCCTCCCGCTCTGGTGTGCACCAGCCCATTGAAATACATTACCCAAGCGTATGCACAGCCGCAAGTGGATCGCAAAACGCTGCTGAACCGCTCTGGTGTGCACTAAGCCGGATAGTGCTAATGTAGCATGTAGCAGGGTGACTGCTTTGTGGTATTGGTTTGTGCATGCATTTGCATGAGCATTGCCTCATGAATAGCCAATTAGGCAAGATTTGCAATGTCAGACTTGCTAGGGTAAGGCCTCTTTTCCATGGACTGTGAATAGGCAGTGAAATGGCTCTCAAACTCTCACAACTGCTCACTGCTGCCTTGTAACTGCTCACTGCTGCCTGGTAACTGCTTGCTGCTGCCTGGTATCTGCTCACTGCTGCCTGGTAACTGCTTGTTGCTGCCTGGTAACTGCTTGTTGCTGCCTGGTAACTGCTTGTTGCTGCCTGGTATCTGTTCACTGCTGCCTGGTAACTGCTTGTTGCTGCCTGGTATCTGCTCACTGCTGCCTGGTAACTGCTTGCTGCTGCCTGGTAACTGCTTGTTGCTGCCTGGTAACTGCTCACTGCTGCCTGGTAACTGCTTGCTGCTGCCTGGTAACTGCTTGTTGCTGCCTGGTATCTGCTCACTGCTGCGTGATAACTGCTTGCTGCTGCCTGGTAACTGCTTGTTGCTGCCTGGTAACTGCTTGTTGCTGCCTGGTATCTGCTCACTGCTGCCTGGTAACTGCTTGCTGAGCACACAGCTCAACAGTCCGTGGAAAAGAGGCCCTAAACTTGGTGTTTGAGCACGCATACATTTTCTCATGCAAAGTACTTCTTCTTCTTGTTTGAAGGTTGAGGCACTTAGTCTATTATATATATAGATAGGAGACACACATAGTGATATTTGAGAAGTGAAATTAAGTTTATTGGATTTACAGAAAGTGCACAATAATTTGTTGTTTTAATAAAATTAGGCAGATGCATACATTTGGGCACTGTTGTAATTTTATTGATTCCAAAACCTTTAGAACTAATTATTGGAACTCAAATTGGCTTGGTAAGCTCAGTGACCCCTGATCTACATACACAGGTGAATCAAATTATGAGAAAGAGTATTTAAGGGGGTCAATTGCAAGTTTCCCTCCTCGTTCCTCTGAAGAGTAGCAACATGGGGGTCTCAAAACAACTCTCAAGTGACCTGAAGATTAAGATTGTTCACCATCATGGTTCAGGGGAAAGATACAGAAAGCTGCCTCAGAGATTTCAGCTGTCTGTTTCCACAGTCAGGAACACACTGAGGAAATGGTTCAGTTCAAGTTAAGGCTTAAAGTGGCAGACCAAGAAAAATCTCAGATAAACAGAAGCGACTAATGGTGAGAACAGTCAGAGTCAACCCACAGACCAGCACCAAAGACCCACAACATCATCTTTCTGCAGATATAGTCATCGTGCATTGTTCAACCATTTGGCGCACTTTACACAAGGAGATACTGTATGTGAGAGTGATGCAGAGGAAGTGTAACGATTGTGGAATTATCTCAGAAGGTCAGCGCACAAGAAGTGCGCTGACACTGCGGAAGTCCTTCACAAGCGCCTGAAAAACAGAACCCAGCTTTGGTGCAAAGCACCTGTAGAGGGGAATTCCCACCGGCAGATGGAGCTGTGGAGTGCAGAGGAATAAACCCTCTGCGCTGCCACAGATGCCAGGTAGGAATTGTACAAGGGGAAGCAACACAGGGCAAGATAGCCCCTAAAGAAAGAGAATGAGCACAGAGACAGAATGTATGTATGTCCACCAATCTAGTCGCCACCCAGCAACGGTGAACACACAACAGCGAAGACTAAGTGGGAAAGCAATCGCAGAATGGCGATTGCTAACAGCGACACAAGACTGAGTAAAGGCAGGGCACAGACGTAGTAAGAAGACACAGCAAACAATAATGAACAAAACCTCAACGAAAATAACAAACGCGCTATCTAAACGTGGTCATCGCGCGAAAAGCGCAACGGCGACAAAACACGTTAATGGCGTGGTCTTAGCACGAGAAGCGCAACAGAGACAAAACACGCCAACCCTAACTATCAAATGAACCCAGAAACACAAACAAACAAATAACAGAAACGCTTGCTAATCAGTTGCCTTACCTCAGGCAACAGCAAGTGTTTGCTCCAGACAAACAAACAACAGGAACAAGCCAGATTGGATCCACTGCTCTTCCGCAAGAGCAAGTTCGATCCAAACAGACACAGCAGTTTTCTGTCAGCCGCCGCCGGCGACGGAACAATCGCAGCGGAAAGATAAAACGATTCGCTACCGCCAACCGCTGGCGACAGCGCAATCGCAAGAACAAGACACGACAGAATAAGCAGTACAAATATACACAATCCTAACTGTACTAACCAGGAATGCAAGGAGCACTCCCAAAGGGGTAACTACTCTAAGCTAGCAATAATAACCAACAATGAGCAGAGGGCTGAGACTCCAGGCAAGTTAACAGGAACAAACCATCATGACCAGCAGGGAATTCTGGGAGGAAATGGCATTTCTACTGCAAGCCATCAAAGGAAGCAGCTAAGCAATTTGCATGACAACTGGATGCAAATTCCTCACCAGCAGAGCAACTCTGAAACTTGCAGAGTGAAGACAGGTCTCTTTTCCAGAGACCTGCAGCACTCAGACCTAAAAAATGGTCAAAAAGCTGTCTGCCTGTGCAGACAGCAGAGCAGATCATTACAGGAAGCCTTTTCTCCGCCCACAGCACAAACAGAGCCGCTTAAAGTATGCTAAAGCACATTTGGACAAGCCAGCTTCATTTTGGAATAAGGTGCTGTTCACTGATGAAACTAAAATTGAGTTATTTGGGCATAAAGGGTGTAATGCATGGAGGAAAAAGAACACAGCATTCCAAGAAAAACACCTGCTACCGACAGTAAAATATGGTGGTGGTTCCATCATGCTGTGGGGCTGTGTGGCCAGTGCAGGGACTGGGAATCTTGTCAAAGTTGATGGACACATGGATTCCATTCAGTATCAGAAAATTCTGGAGACTGATGTCCAGGAATCAGTGACAAAGCTAAAGCTGCCCCAGGGCTGGATCTTTCAATAAGACAACAACTCTAAACACTGCTCAAAATCCACTAAGGCATTCATGCAGAGGAACAAGTACAACATTCTGAAATGGCCATCTCAGTCCCCAGACCTGAATATAACTGAAAATCTGTGGTGTGAGTTGAACTGTCCATGCTCGGAAGCCATCAAACCTAAATGAACTAGAGAGGTTTTGTAAAGAGGAATGGTCCAAAATATCTTCAACCAGAATCCAGATTCTCATTGGAACCTACAGTAAGTGTTTAGAGGCTGTAATTTCTGCAAAAGGATGATCTACTAAATATTGATTTAATTTATTTTTTGTGGTGCCCAAATTTATGCACCTGCCTAATTTTGTTTAAACAATTATTGCACACTTTCTGTAAATCCAATAAACTTCATTTCACTTCTCAAATATTGCTGTGTGTGTCTCCTATATGATATATTTAACTGACATTTTTTATCGTAACAACCAACGATTTATACAGGAAAATCATGAAAATGACCAAGGTTGCCCAAACTTTCGCATCCCACTGTACCTCCTCCAAGTAGACACAAAAATTGACAATGTGTTTGTCAAATAGTACAAGTTTATTTACATACTTCAGGTGACAATGCAACGCGTTTCGCAAGTTTGATCCAGCATCATCAGGCAATAACAACGGATTAATAGCATATGTGGTCAGTAGGAGACCCAGGCATCTCTGTGAAAGTTTGTAGATACTTTTATCCGTTTGGAGCCTCTGTAGCCACACTACACTATATCAAGTTCACCCTTGGTAGAGGGGTGTTACCCACTTTGTTTCCTCTTCTATTGAGAGCGACTTCTTAATCCTGAGTGGGGTCAGGACTAATCTACCCACCTGCCTATACAGTGGTTGCCTTTGAGGTAACCCTGCTTTGTGAGTATAGCTTATTACTCTATCATACGTCATTTCAACTACCAGTACATACTACACTATATTTGACTCAGTGGTTTTTATCGGCCTAGATTGCTGTTCAGATAAAAGAATGTACCAATGTTAAAATAAGCAGCACATGATATTTTCAGTTGCTAGGACATGAGACTGAAATCCAACTCTAATATACATTTACTTTAGCTTTAAATAGTGTTGATAATAGTTAATTCCCTTTTGGTTTTGGTTTTTTATGTTTTTGTTTTGCTGTCTGTGACTTTAGGAGAGATTCTATCACTTCCTATTGAGACAGGAAGTAGATAAACCTTAGCAACAGAAGGATATACAGCAAATAACACCTTTTGCAGAGGTGGCAAGAGCCCCCACCCATCCAAGAATGAATAAACCATGAAGGTAATAGAAACAGGGCGTCACTAATCTAAGCAGCTCATTTTTTTCCCTGTGAAGAAACATTTCTATTAAATAAACAGCCACATCAACTTTTTCTTGTGTCTGGAAAATGCCAGATAACGGGCCAATTAATTCAATGCCCATGATTTCCCTGTACCCATCTTCATTTATAAAATACACATCTTTGTTCAAGTTACAGAGACACCATATATAGATATATTTAACCCATAGATTGGCAGCTATTCTTTAACAAAGCTACATGCCAGTGCCATCAATGTTTGAATTTATTAAATGACTTGCCCAAATCTACATGCACCAAAGCCCACACTGGTAGGGGTGTCATTGAGGTGCAAATAAACTTAGAAGATTGAAAATTATGCTAATTATTATGATACAAAATATGCTAATTATTATTAAAGTCTAAAATGTAAATGTACTAATCAGATCTTGCAGTAAAAGCATTTGATTGGTCAATTTTCAAGCTGCTTAGATTCGTAGTAACATTTGTATAACTTTGCAGCAGCTTAGAATTTTGTCAATATTTCATGTAAGGTAGAAAGCTGACACTGAGACAAAACTTTGCCCTAAATGTCTTCTAGACATAGGAGTATGGGGACAGAAAACCGCCTATAGACTTCCGCTGCAGGTGGAATTAGTTTTGTGCAAAAATGCTTTTAGACATCCGTGGTATATGGATATGAAACCACAGAACACCTACAGATGTTAGAGGCAGCTAAAGGGTTAAAGAATGCAAGCATAATGTTCATTTACATAATGCATACATTACTTTTGTCTAGTAGTAAGACGTTATGAAAGAAACACTAGTACAATGTTACATGCAAACCATACAGATATTTGCAGTACAGTCCCAAGATTCTAACTGGTATAAACATCATTGCATATATCAGAAACCATTTTTTCATCACTATCTTTGCATAATGGGATTTCTGCAAGCAGCCGCAATGGGAAAAGGTTGGTGAGAATGAACATTTTTAAGGCATTAAACAGTGCTGAGGTAAAATTAGACAATTGAGTTGGCACAATAGTGTTGAATTAATTTTTGGCAGCACTTGCTCAGTACTGTGGTATCAGTATTTTCCACTGGCACTTTGTGACTCACACTAGGGCAGGTGAGTCTAGAAAAATAATGCAGGAAGGAAAAGGGAATAGGTTAAAGTCAGACAAAAGGACATTACTGTTCACTGAAAATGCAAAATTTTGGGGTAGCTTTAAATTCCCCATTTAAACATCGCAATTGAATATATAATCTCCTGTAGTCAAATAAGGGAAAGATGGTCTTATAAATAAGCATTGGTTCTTTCATCCTAGTAACTCTAAATATGTCTGCAATGAAATATTGTTAAGTCTTCCCATTTCTTACAATAACAGACATACAGTATTGTTCTCTGTGGTATTTTATTCTTTATGTAGGTGCATTTCATAGAAACATGAATTACGTAATTAAAAAAATGCTTTGAAAGATTTTATTAATGTGCTATTAATATCACCCTGATATTAAAGGACATACACTATAGCAAATGTACTAAAATTACATGATTTCTCCAAACTATCAGAAGCACATTTTTATGGAATATGGAAAGCAGGTAAAATTGTAGACAGAAACAGAGAAGATTCCTTTCATGCATTGAACCAGTTATATTTCTTGTCCTTCACACAACAAGTAATTCAGTGTTGTTGATCAAGTCTGTTAAGTGTTTGCTATTTGTTAAAGGAGATACCTATTAATCTTGTGACCACTTATGTAAGCTAGAATGCATTGTTTATATGGGTCTTTGCTCTTGTGTATTTAAAAAAAATGACAAACTAGTCAGGTAGCCAAACATACTAAAATGTACAACATTGTGTTAAAGTAGAAAGCATTGCTATTGTGTATGTAAATATAATGACAAACATGTATGTCATCCTGTAAAAAGTATATGATTGGTCTGTAAACACACTGACATTTTTAAGCAGCTGATTGGACTGTAAAATCCTGCATTCACTGACTGTCTATATATACCCTGTTTTCAAATACATAAATCAGAGCATTAACATTGTACTTAGGGTGTGCTTCGTTATTGTTCTCCTGCGCAGAAAAATCACACACATGGGCAACTTGGGAATTTGAGGGTGGAGCTAAGAAAAGTGTGTTCTATCTGTCTATCATACTTTAAAAACAGAATAAATGATTTATAAATAAATGGTTTCTTGTTGCAGTCTAAATATATAAATGTATGGTTTTCATGTAGCACAGGTCCCAGAATCCTAACCGGAAAAGCATCATCTTTCTAGTCACACTCCCCCAAGCAGTCTCTACTCTAAGCAGACTAAGGGCTGGTTCAGACGGGCGTCTGCGGAGCGTTTACCGCCAGTGTTCAGGACTTGGCATTAAAACACTCCCATTCAAGTTAATGGGAGCGTTTGTACCAGGCTTTTACCGGTGTTTACGCGAACGTGGCATTCAGGTCCCTATTTTCCCTGGCGTACAAAGCGACCTTGGACGCTACATGTAGCATCCTGGGGCAGTTAACCGCCACGGGTAATTTTCCCCTAGGGGAAGAAAAACGCCGACCGCATCCGAAAGCTATGTGAAGGCTGCTGAAATCCCGAATGCGTAGCTGCCGCAACGCCACCAAACCCAACGCCTCAGAAAGCCGGGCAGACGCCCACGTGAACCAGCCCTACCCTTCCTTCTGTGAGCTATGGCATCAATGATGTAGTCCATGTCTGTGAAAAGGGACAGGGTGACTGTGATCCCCAATGTAATCACTCCGCCCTTGTGAATGACACCTTCTGATTGGCTGTCAGTCACTGGGGAGGCGTGACTGCAACCACAATCACAGTTTCTCCCAATGTCAATCCCCCCCACTCCCATATAATGTGGTTCATGTCATTCAGCAGATGGCTGAGGTGTGGACCAGCACACAGTAGGCTGTCAGTGTTGAGGACCTGGTGCTAGCAATAAGCTGCAACAGTAGGTTTACATTTTATGATGCAAAAATTAAATGTTTTCGCGATGTTGTCACTGCATAATTCTTGATAGTTGCATGTCTAGGGAATGGCATTAAAATGATGGATGAACTAAGGCCATAAACCTTGCTGGTAATATGTGTATATATATATATATATATATATATATATATATATATATATATATATATATATATATATATATATATATATACAGTATGTGTATATATATATATATATATATATATATATATATATATATATAACTTATAATATTTAAAGTATCATTCATCAATCAGTCAGAGGGATTGGGGGTGAGGAGATTCATGTTAATGATGCTGAACAAACAGTTGCTGGCATTCTTCAATCACATGACAAGCGGCGTAGGGAGAGACGAGTTTAACCTGACTGGTGCAAGTTAAACTATGCTGAAAGAACACATAAAACTCTTCATACTAAGATGCCCAGACACATACATCATTATACAGAGCACACTATTCTGCAGAAGCATAGGCATACATTTGTAAGGTTATCACTTATATTCACATACAATTGACACTCAATTCCAGACAGGATAAAATGATCTGAAATGGCACTGATTCAATACTGACGAATGTGTTTACCGTATACCCTCATTGAGAAATGTTACAGAGATGACAAGGGAAGAATCGTTAGCCCTGTTCAGTGGCACTAGTATCCATGCCCTGCACGTAATAACCTCTGCTTCACTTGCATTTACTATCTGGGAACAATGCTAATGTTTTGCTTACTTAAAGTGACACTGAAGCTAAAATAAACTTATAAGATAATGAATAGTATGAGTAGTACGGATAATTGATAGAGCATTAGTAGCAAAGAAAAGAGTCTCATACTTTTAATTTCAGTTGTATAGCTTTTGTTTAAACCATTGCATAATACTGCCACTGTTGCAGTCTTCAAACCACACTTTGTCTATTAAGCTATAAAACAAAGCAGAAATAATGACACTTTGAACTTACCTGCAGTAAAACCTTATCTCAAGCTGTCTCTCGCTATTATTTAGCTTTTTAAGTGCTTCAATAAACAGGACTGTATTTGACCCAGTGGGTCGTATAACTCAGAGAAGCTGTTTTGCATAAATAACTGATTTTTAAACTCTCCCTGTACAATATGAGACTCTTTTCTTTGCTAATAATGTTCTACTTGTTATCCGTACCACGCATACAATTCATTATCTTAAAAGTTTATTTTCGCTTCAGATTTTCTTTAAATTTTGAAAAATCTTCCACAATTAATATTAAAATGAAAAAAAAAAAAATATATATACATGCACATGCTATACTCCAGTATAAATCTCGCTCTGATCAAACCCTGCAATGGCTCAGAATGTAGAAAACTCATTGATGTAAGGACATTTTTTTTTTTTTTCATATCTGAGCATATTTAAAAATAGTCAGTGACACCAATGAAAAAAGAGCAGCATCTCCATGTTTCCTCTTCCAGTGAATCACTTCTCCGTAATGTGAAGGTTAATAATTTCCTGCTCCCACTTTCCAAGATGCTACTTTGCTTCAGAAGTGAGGGAATTTATTGGGCTCAACAAATACTGTACATTAGGATCACAGGGAAAAGTTATTTCATTCCATTTAAATGTATGATGGAAGGTCCTCTGGCTTAACCATCCCTATTCAAAACCATATTTTCCACATAGTGCAATTCTCCACTGTCATGTAAAAAAAATCAGCCTAGATCATGTAAGGCAATGTGACGTACACTATATCTCTGGGGTGCAGAGGTATCTGCTGCATCTATTGCTGCTCTAATAATTATCCCATTCTCAACAGCTTACTAAATCTGTTTGAATCCACAGATGAGTTAAGCCACTGCCGGGCCATTAAAGTAAACTACATGGGTAAATACTGCTGTCACTGAGAGGTGTGATGAAGCTTAACTACTCCAACATCTTAACCTCGGCTTCGTGCAGCCCCAGCTATTCCATCACAGTTCATAAATGTGATTGCAGGTCCATCTTTTGATTCAGCAATTTAATAACTTCAAGTGCTGTCTGTAGAGCTTTGAAAAATTGCACCTATAAAATATAACAGCCTCAATCAGATTGTAAAGGATTTGCCCACAGAAGAATCTTCTATTTCAACTTTAATGAATTAATGCTGAGCTGTGAAGGGGTTGAAGAGTCATTTAAAAGAATGTTAGGGCATTGTGCAAGTTCATATCTGCACAGCAATGTCATCATGAACTCTCTTACTATACTGATAATATACTTCATACAATTCATCTAAAACTATTATATACAAGTATATACATACTGTATATATAATTGTAGTATTATTATATGATATTTATATAGCACTGACATCTTCTTAGTACATAGTGTTGTCACTAACTGTCTAAGAGTCTAATCCCAACCATAGTCTCCTGTCCATTGTAGTCTAAGACCAATTTGTGGGAAAGCCAATTAACTATCTGTATGTTTTGGAATGTGGGAGGAAATCAGAGTGCCTGGAGGAAACCCACACAGACACGGGGAAACCATACAAACTCTGTGCAGATAGTGACCTGGCTGGAATTATCCAATAAATTCTCTTCATCTAGATCTGCAGGTATCAATCTAAGGTGTCCATTAACAGTACAATATTTCACTAAATGCGATCCTTCTATGCAATTTTTACGATAAAAATAATCAGAAGGTAATTATTGATTGTTCACATTTACTGAACGATTCTTTCTTCAGATTTGATCATAAAATCCAACTTTAGGATCAATTTTATCCCATTCAGCAATCGACCAAAGAATCGTTCCTTATCGATTGCCTTCATAAACAGCAAATTTTCAATAAAACTCGATCTTTAAAAACGCATAAAAAGATTGCATTTGGTGAAAAAATTGTACCGTTAATGGGCACCTAATAGAGAAAATGTTCATTAACTGCTGCCTGTAGGCCATGCAAATTGTGATACATCTCAGGAAAGAGAATAAATAGTGTGTAGGAATGGAAAGTGATGGAGATGATGTAGACAGCCAATCATTTAGGGAAAAAATGAAAAGATGAAGAAACTACCAGCAATGTGTTTCAGTAAGAACATCTCTGAACATTTGCCCTACAGAAGACCTATTGTTAAAGGGATACAGAGGTATGTCTCTTACTCATGTAAAAAGACAGTGCCTGTTGACTTTTGAATTCAACATGTACACACAAGAATGGGGTTTTTTCATGAACCAAAGTTCTCTTTTATTCTTCAGATTTTCTTCAAAAAGTTGGTGATAAATGTAGATACAAACATCAGACCATCACTTCACATAAAAATGCCTGACACGTGTTTCGTGACCATAAGCCGCTTCCTCAGAGGCACATCATAAACAATACATCCCAATTCTAGGACGTAGAAGAAAATCTGAAGAATAAAAGAGAACTTTGGTTCTTGAAAAAAACCCGTTCTTGTGTGTACATGTTGAATTCGGATATAATTTTCAGGGGTGGAATCACGCTACTTTTTTAGCTTTGGCCTGTTGACTTTTGCCATTTTGGCATTCTTAGGGATACTTATAGTGGAAAACTGAACAGTTTTCATAGACTTTTTTTCATATTAAAATTCACATGATTTTTTTCATACTTTTTTTCCGGGATGGCAAATAAAAGTCAATGGGAATTTGCAAGCGATGTGTGAATTTATGCTCCAAGAAGTATGTTTTTTTCATGCATGGGAAAACATTGCACATTTGCAAACCACATGCAAATTTTAAGTGTGAACCCTGCCTTAGGCTTGGAACCCACTAACAGCGCTTTTCAAAACCTTTCGTAAGCGCTTGTGATTGAAAAAGCTCTTGCTAATGCAAGGCTACGTGTGTGATCTCACTTAAAGGGACTCCGAGCTCTGAATAAAAATGAAATTGGTACTCACCTGGGGCTTTCTGCAGCCCACCGTAGGTCGGGAGGTCCCACGGCGTCCATCCGGCTCTTCTCCCAGGGCCTGGTCAGGTCCCGGCGACACTTGGCCTGAGTGTCAAGGTCCTTCTACCTCATACGTCTGACGTCACCACGCCGGCCGACTCGAGTCATCATGGTGGCCGGCGTGACAGTACGGCGCATGCGCGATTAAACCGCGCATGCGCAGTACTGTCACGCCGGCCGCCGTGATGACGCCAGGCAGCCGGCGTGGTGCCGTCAGATGTGACGCATGAGGAAGAAGGAGCCTGACACTTGGGCCAAGTGTTGCCGGGAGCCGCCGGGCAGCCATTTCTGACCAGGCCCTGGGAGAAGAGCCGGATGGACGCTGTGAGACCTCCCAACCTATGGTGGGCTGCAGAAAGCCCCAGGTGAGTACAAATTTCGTTTTTATTCAGAGCTCGGAGTCCCTTTAAGGGATGTGATTTTTAAAAAATCCCCTGTAGTATTACATTAGCTAGAGCTTTACAAATCACAAGCACTTAGAAAAGCGCTGATAGTGGGAGCCAGGCCTTACACTTCTAAAGGATTCTCAATAACCCCTGACAAGTATGCAGGTCAAGAGATCCATGTCTGACTTTGGTGACTACATTCCTGTTCCAGGTATGCAAATTGTAGTCAGGTGAATTTAATAAAATAGTGCAAATAACATTTTGCATTAGCCAGACTTCAGTAAGGTAAATTCTGATTAGTTGCTATAAGCTATTGCAGTTTACATGAAGTGCTTCGTTCCTTGAACAATTTATAGGATATAGCTTAATGATCGATGTCTGCAGCCTAACTCACAAAAGCTATACTTAAGATAATAGTCCTGCAAGTTAAAGTTTTGTATTTCTTTTAAGCTAGAAGTGGCCATGAAGCAACAGTTCTATTTGACGACGACTTCTAAAGAGGTGTTTCATTTCGAGGGATGCAGCGAGCAGAGTCCTGGTCCCTTTCCAAGAAATCTGTCTTTTTTGCAGAACTGTTATTTATCAACTATAGTCTGCAGTGAATATTTTACCCGGCCTCTACCGCTACCTACAAATGCCATGATTTTTAAACATGAAGTTCAGATTTGCATTTTCTTTCCATCTCTTCCTAAATATGGCTCAAGCACTTTGTGCCAGCTTGAATGGAATTAAACTGCAATTTAACACCCCCTTCCTTTACTACTCTTCAGAAGCCTCCTTCTTTTTTTGGTTAATGCAGGAGGGGGAGAGGAGCATGTACCTGGCAACGCTGTGTGTTGTTCTTTATTCACTGTCATTATTTTTCTTCCCCTAAGACAGAATTCACGGAATAAATACTTTATGCTTTTGTTAAGCGCACATTTAATTAAAATGTACAGAATTTGTGCAGTAAACGCGAATGAAACAAATAAAACAAGGGCCCCCCTCTCTCGAAGGCATACGTTGTGAATGAAAAATGTCATTACATGCTAAAAAATTTTGCAGTAAACAGGGTCTACAGAGAGAAGTTTCTCCTGTAATGACATCCATAAAATACACAAATGGCACTTTTAGTACCATCCTGAATATGGCATTTTCTGTGCTCTACACACAATCTAAATGGTTTGATCATAGAGCATAATACTCCATTGGGTTTATAGAACAATCAATGTTCCATAAAATGATGTATTTATCCAATAGTAGGCTCAGCAGCTAGTGGTGTATGACATTGTAGGGCACTGGTGTTGTACTACTCTGCAGCACACATGCTGCTTGTAAAACTTACCTAACACTACTTCGCCAACTTCATCTCATCTGTGTCAAGCAATTTGTTGAAGGCTTAGCTTATTTTTAAGAAAGGGGAAAAAAAAAATAGAGAAGAGACTTGTAATAAAAATTCATGGAAAAGCCTGGTGACAGAAGAAAGGTCACATTGTATCTACACTGAAGGGGTCAAGAGTCACTTGTCGTCCTAAAGCAGAAAGTAGATTTCATGCATCGCATAGCAGATAAATAGGACTTTTAAAGGGGCTCAGTTTGGAAAGAAAATCTTAATCTCACAGGAAAGTCTACTTCTCTATTCACCTTGCTGTCTTTAATATGACTGGCGCTGAATGATCTGCACAACGGTTAATGAACTAGAAGTTAGGCAGCTCTTTATTTCCGCTCTGAAAAAATAGGATGCAAATAACTGCAAGACAAAGACTGATTGCACACACAAAACAAGTCTGCAGATGTGAGATTTAGCAAAGACACAAGAATACCTAAGCTAAAACTCTTTTAATGCTAATATATTAATTCCTGTGATGCAGTTTTGCTGTTGGATATACAGACTTCACTTTTTGACACACCTAGGTAGGACAGCAGCATTAATATTATTCTTTAACAAAGATAATAATGGAAGGGCAATGCTTTCATGGTGGTATTAGGAAATGGAGGTTGATCAGTATGGGCAATATGAGCATTGATCAGATACTGCGTAACTGTAGCCTGTTATGCCAGAAATAAAAAAAAAATATTTCCACAGCAGTGACAATTTTTACTCTCTTTATCACCTATGAATATTACAATTTCATTTCAGCAATTATCTGAGTAGCTGACAGTTTCAGTATGATGCAAGCAGGCTTATTTAAGGTAGAACTAAATGCAAGTGTGGCTGCAGTACTAACAATGCCTTAGCCTATAAAATCACATAATTAAAAAAGATATACAGTACACAAAAGTTTTCATGAACATATCTGTTACTTATATTACCCTTCGCTGTCCCCAACTGCTGGCCATCTGAGCGCTTGGGATTTTTCTGAGTGCTTGGTATTTTAAAAGCTCTTGCTAATGCAATGCTATGTGTGTGATCTCACTTGAGCGATGTGATTTTATAAAAATCACCCATAGCATTGCATTAGCAAAAGCCTTTTAAATCACTAGCATTAAAAAGCTCTTGCAGTGTGAACCAGTCCTATCTCTTGAATCCATGTTTTGCTGCTATTGTGTTACACATCTAAGAAAGGGCTTGATCACACTACAAGAGCTTTTCAAGCACTAGTGATTTTGAAAATCTCTTGCTAACACAAGGCTATGGGGGATTTTTACAAAATTGCATCGCTGCAGTGTGAACACACACACCGGATAACATTAGCAAGAGCTTTTAAAGTCACAAAGCACTTAAAAATGCTCTTGGATTGTGAACAAGGGATAAGGGTACCAATGGAACTGCAAAACCATTCCCACCTCTGCTTTAGTGCAATATTGTAGTTTTCAGACTTGCCTACACCTTCACACTAAGCATCTCTAACAACAATTCCCATAGGATATTGTGAGGGCTGGGACACACTAGAAATAGCAATCGCGAGAATTTTGTGAAAGCGCTTTGCAGGTAATTGCAACTGCAATTTCCAGCGATTAAGGAAGCAATTTGTAAAGAGTGTCAGGCCCTGTTCACGGTGGTCAATTGCATTGCAGAATACTTCAGCATGTCAACTCACTGACCATACAATTCTATTGGCCTGTTCACAGTAACGGATCGCGTTATTCTAATTTGCTACATTCAGGTTTTGTATTAAAGTCTATGTCCAGTCTCCATTGCAGGTCACATTCAATAGAACACGCGAGTGATGCAACTGACCACTATAAACCTAGCCTGTTAATTTACAGCATTTGCAAATAGAAATTCTCAATTTGATTGGTGGATTTAAATGCTTCTGGGTAGTTCCAGAGCTTTAAAATCACATGCAAATTGCTTACATTTACGATTTATGAGCGCTTTGCCCATGTTCCTATACTTTGCATTGAAGCAAAAGCGCTCGCAAAATGCTGAATGTCCTGCGACTTTCAAAATCACAATCACTCCAGTGAGGTCACCTCCATACACTTTCATTAGAAAATCGTTTTTAAAAGCCCCTCTGGTTCTTAAAACTCCAAAATTGCTAAAAACAAGTGTTCCCCAGGCCTTACACTGATGTGCCAGGTCATACTACGTGCCGTGGTTCATATCTCCACCTTATCATATGAAAAACTGGAGTATTCTTCAAGGAAATGACAATAAACGTCTATGCCTTCCATGTGCAGTGTGCTGTAATACATTCTAGGCCAATATCTGTCACTGAACATACACCATATACTCTCTCTTTAGCAGCAGTCTGGAATATACATAGACTTGCATTTTTCATGCAGACTTCAAACTACTAGACTATATAATCCCAGTAGGCCTATTCAAGCATTAGATAAGTGGTAAACTTTATTCACTTGGATGTGTAGATGAGCTGCTGCATTTTTCTAAAACCTTATTGTATCTGCAAGTTATCCAACACCTCAAACAGAGGCTGACATGGCAATTTAAACCTAATCCTCCTTGGTACATCTAGCATGTAGAACAATACCCACAAAGCAAGCAAATTATAAACATGGAAACATCATAGGGCCAGTAACCTTAGGTTATGATGCAAAAAGTACATACACCTGAGGGGAAAAAGCTATATGCCGCATTTCTATGCAGCCAAAGAGACTAAAGGTATTTTCCTCTTGTGGCTGGATTTGTGCATACTTTTTTTTTCCATGTGCATTTTAACCCTTGCTATGTACACAGGTTAAAACGACTGCCTTTTCTGCTGCAGCTCAATGCAACAAATAGAAAACTATGAATGGTCCATGAAAAAAGCAACATCATGCAAGTTTAAGACGTGGACCAGCACATCGATTAACATAAACTGCCAGATCCCAGGCATGTTTCCATACACAAAAATGTAAAAAAGAAAAATAAACATGTATATAAAAGGAGTTAAAATAATATATCAAAAGCCAATATTTTTAGATGATAAGTTGGGAAGTGAAATAGTAAGTCATTCACTGGAAAAAACAAAACTAAACAAAAAAAACAGGCTGCTGTAATAATCTTATTTTTTCATACTATTATTATTTAGTATTTATACAGTGCTGACATTCAAACTCGAGGTGATAGTGAAATGGAGGCTGCCATATTTATTTCCTTTTAAACAAATACCAGTTGCCTGGCAGTCCCCTTGATTCTGGGTCTCTAGTACATTTAGCCATAGAACCTGAACAAGCATATGGAAATCAGGTACTCTGACTCAGCCGACTACAGTTTTACTGCATTAGCCACATGCCTTTTCTACGGTTTGGACTCAGACACTATGTATGAAGTAAATATGGCAACCTCCATATCACTTTGACCTCAGGCTCCCTTTAAGTCCTCTGTCACCCTGTTCAGACTACAAGCAGACAAGGTCAGAGTGTAGTATCAAGGTAGTGGCTTCTACATATGTTGAGTCTCTCAGGAAACAGTGTCACAGGGACTATTATGCCTCTTTCACACATGACAGAATTTATGTGTGTTTTTGCAAATCTGTGCTTGCCTCACATCTAATGCGAGTGAATGGCATTGTGTAACGATTGGTGTCAGCAACCAGAGAGAGAATCTGATCCTTGGCGATCCGCAGTATCCCCAAGAATACAGATATACCCGATTATTGAGGATCTGCGGAATCGTCAATAATCAGATATGTCTAACCTCTAGACACCTGAGAGAGTGTAAGTGTTTGGTGCAACAGTAACCACTCTGAGTGGAGACCACCAGAGGAGCTGGCGGCCTAAGACTCCTGAGGAATTCACTGATGACTGTGGGTGATATTCCTGTAGCCTGTGGACCCCTGGGCGAGGGACCGAGGCTGGGTTGCAGGAAGCCCTGCAGCTAATAAGAAAGGTATTGCCCTGGACTGGGCTAACGTAGTACGGAAATAGCACAATCCTAGTCTGGGTGTGAGGTCCGTAGTCACAACACCCTGGAACTAGTCTGGAGCATAACATAAATGGTAATACAATTCCCTAGTCTTAGGTGTGAGTTCCGTGATCGTCAACACCCTGGAACTAGTCTGGAATATAACATAAAGACAATACAGTTCCCTAATCTTGGATGTGAGGGCCTTGATCTCAACACCCTGGAACTATGCTAGAGAATACACAGAAGATACACAGTATTCCTAGTCTGGGGTGTGAGGGCCTTGATCTCAACACCCTGGAACTGGTCTAACAAATAAACAGTACAAGGTAAACTAGCTCAGTGTGAATTCCCAAGTCCTCTTGGTTCAAACACACTGTAAGGATCTGACTATGGTCTGAATGCTTCCACAAAGTGTTAGCAATGACAGACAACCAGCAACTGACAATCAGCAGAATATGTAGTAGCTGGACTCTGCCGCCCCGCCCGAGCCACTCAGCCAATCATGAGTCCTGCAGGAATCAGCTGATCTTCCTGATCAGCTGACACTTCCCCTGCTGGAATAAAGGTCCTGAGTTCAGGGCCGCGCGCGCGTAGCTCTCCATCTGCCTATGTGCACTAACAGACCCAGCCACACCAAGCGCACGCTGCTGCATGCAAACCGCCGCGTTGGACGCGGAAACGGCCGCTTTGCTGTCAGGACATGCGGCGGCCTTTCCGCATTCCACCATACTACCAGACGCGTGTCTATGCGTGCAAACCGCCGCGCTGGACGTGGATTCAGCCGCCTTGCTCTTGACACACGCGACGGCTTTTCCGCGTTTTCTCACACATTGCAATTAATGCTGGGCATACACGGCTCGATTTTGTTGCTCAATTCTCCCGCTCGATCGATTCCCCGCTCGATTCTGCAGGTGAATCTCTTATCTTCCACTCGTTTTTCTTATCTTTTTCCATTGTCCTCAATGCAGAATCGAGCGGCGAAACGATGGGGCCGGAGATCGGACATGTCGGAAATTATCTATCGAGCCATCTAAATGGCTCAGAATCGAGCTGTATATTCCCAGCATAACACATGTTGTTATGCAAATTTTCGCATCCACATTTTCTGCATAGTAAAAATGTCCTACATGTATGCTTTCTTCAGAAGAACCACGTGAATCGCATACAATGCAAGTCAGTGGAAATTCCAATTTTTGCATTCCAAATGCAAAAAAATTACATGCAAATGTATAGTTAATTACATAGAAATTCACATAAATTAACATCATTGATCTGCACAGAAAAATCTGAATGCAAACATTTGCATAAAAAAAGCAAACGAAAAAAAACAGCAAATACAAGTGTGGAAAAAAGTGTCTGAAAATTGCAGGGATATTGTGTAAATGCACGCTTAAAGAGAACTTGAACTGAAAATAAAAAGTCAAAATAACCATACACAGGTCATACTTACCTCCTGTGTAGTACTAGTCTACTCCTCAATCTCTCAGTGTCCACAGTGATCAATGGAATTCTCCGTCCTCCATTTTAAAAATGGCCATTACCCCATAACAGCTTCCTGGTCAGCACACTGTTAAACTGTAAGATCAGCCACTTGAGCCATAGGGAAACATGGGCATTAGCTTGCACATTCAGTTATAAATGACAGCTGCTGATATATAACTGACAGCAACTGGTATATTTCAGTTCTGACAAAATGTTGTCAGAACTGGAAGGGATCACTGTAAGAACTAATGGTGAGCTTCTGAGAGGAACTGACGGTGAGGTAAGTATGTAATATTCATTTGCAGCTATGTCATGTGTTTATTTAAAATAATTTTACTCACTTCAGGTTCCCTTTAAGGTTGCCATACACTAGTCAATATGGCCAAAAGATCAATTCCCAATACACACAGGCTGTGCGGTGTACAGCTGCACGGTCTCGGTCTCTGCTCTCCCTGCTGGTTTCTCCTTCACCGTGAAGAACTGGGACACCTGTGTAATGTAATGCAGACAACAGGCACTAGAGGTATTGTGACTACTAGAGGCCTCTAGTATATGGCCTCTGCATTACTTCACACAGGCGCATGGGGAAAGCTGAAGAGAAGACAGGAAGAAGCAGCTACCTTCCAGCCACTATCGGCATACTCCCGATCACCCACTGAGCGACCAAAATTTTGCGTCCTGTCCGGAAATCAGTCTATCGAGAATCGTTTGTGGCATTGATTTCTAGCAAAAGCAATCAAATTATTGAATCGCCTGGATATCGATGAAAAAAATAGTTAAGTGTATGGCTACCTTAAGGCTCAATTCACACTGAGTGCTTATTGTGTCTGCATGCACATGAAAATGCACTGGATCAGACAGCCTATGTAAAACAAAATTTATTTGCTGCTGGTTTTTTCACACACCACATGTGTTCATGTTAAAAAGCATGCAAGTCAAGAAAGCGCACATTTGCACCCAAACAACTGCACATGGTATGTGTTGGAAATGTGCACTAAAATTCATAACTACAGAAAACCAATGTAAATGCAACATAGGTGATGGCCCACTGGGAGTTTCTGGCACACTGCCAGGGTCTGTGTTATGCCAGGTCAGGAGGTATGAAACAAAAGTATTCCCTTCCACTGGTGTTGGGTAGCACACAGCTGTGTGTGTTTTACTGCCAGGGTCATATAAATTGTAGTTGGGGAGCTCACTGTCAAGATCTCCTATACATACAGTGCATTCAGCCCCCCCCCCCCCCCCACACACACACACACACACACCAACACCAACACCAACACACACACACCAACACCAACACACACACACACACACACACACACACACACACACACACACACACTTAAACTTCTCTGGTAATACAGTGCTGCAGAGATTGTCATTTTCAACTATTTTGAGGTAAAAACAATTTAAACAAGTACCGTATTTTTCGGACCATAAGACGCACTTTTTCTCCCTCAAAAGTGGGGAGAAAAAGTGAGTGCGTCTTATGGTCCGAATACTACATTCTGCCTGTTGTTCCAGTGTCGACACATCTCCCCCCGCACATTGCAAAGCCCCGCGGCAGCTGCCACTAATGCACACCACACTCACTAGCCCTTCACTTCAACTCCCACATACCTGTCATCACTCATCAGCTGTGGTCACTCAGCCCTGCGGGACTCCAAGATCTCATAAGCGGCTACATGTGTTATCCGCGCACCGCTGCGAGTCTCAGGCTGCTGCTGTGTATGATACACGTGGTCGGCTTGCACGTGTCTTTGGGGGAGCCGCGCGCACTGAAGCCTGAAGTGTTGTGAGAGCTGGCCCGCATGGCTGCCAATGAAGAGGAATCAGCTATCGGCTCACAGACCGGGACCACCGAACACTGCACCGGCATCTCCAGCTTGTATCACTTCCTAGTCTCTCATTTGTCACGCAGGGCTACGAATCGCTCTCCTGGATTGGCGGCCAGCCCTGCATTAGATGGTGAGTGTGGTGTGCATTAGTGGCAGCTGCTGCGGGGCTTTGCAATGTACGGGGGGATCACAGCTGATTGTGGGAGTCAAGGGCTGGAGTAGTGTGCCTTAGCTGGGGCATCCTCACAGCACGCAGGGAAGGGAGGCACAAGCTGAGCTTCTCTCCACTCGATGTTTCATGAGAGTTAGCCAGGCTGGGAGGAATACATGGCAGGGAATGGGGATGCATACTTGGTGATCTGGCTCTGGGCTTGGAAAATTGTTACCACATAAAGCAATATTATCCTGTGGCTGCAATCATTTACACGAACATGACTCTTGGCATGTAGTCACTGGGAACAGGTGGGATTGATCCTAATCCACCTACTACCCTGGATCATTCCTAAATTACGCACCAATGACCCTGGATTACGTGTTGAGGAACCTCTTTATGAATGGGTGGATGTGCAATTCCTCCACAGTAGTGACACAGTGTTTAAGTGTTTGGGGGAAGAAGGTCCACAAGACACCACTGCACCATAGACACACTAGGTTAAGTATTTTTTCCCCTGATTTATGCCCTCTAATCCTAGGTGCGTCTTATGGTCAGGTGCGTCTTATAGTCCGAAAAATATTTTCCAGATATAATACTGAATCTCTGGCAACAACACAATTACCTGAACAGTAAGCAGATCCATGGTATTGACTTCAAGATCTGCATACTTGTCTTAGGGCTCGTTTCCATTTAAGTGCAGAGCCCTGTGGCTTTGCACTGCGCATCACTCTCAACGAGGGGGCGGAGCTTGCGATCCCATTCATTACTGCAGGAAACCATGCGCGGCGATTCAGCAGTGAATCACTGCGCATGAATGGAAAAAACAGAGAGTGCAGTCTATGCACTGTCTGATGTCCCTAGATCTCTAATGAAAGGTGTGCCCTGAAGGTATGCATACGTATGATATGACTAGTTACATGCGTCCGTAAGCACACCCAATTTCTCCAGCTAGTTCCTGATCAAATCATCATAGGTGGTGCTTTAATTCTACAGATTTTGCTATCTGATCAGTTATGTTTTCACCTCCGCATAAGGTGGTTCAAATTGTGTTCTGGGCAGTACGGTGACATAGTGGTTAGCACTCTCGCCTTGCAGTGCTGGGTCTCCAGTTCGAATCCCAGCCAGTGCATGGAGTTTGTATGTTCTCCCCCTGTCTGTGTGGATTTCCTTTCACATCCCAAAACATACAGATAAGTTAATTGGCTTCCCCAAGAAAGAAAAAATTGACCCAAGACTATGATACATACACAACAAAATACATACAGTACATAGACTTATGACTATGGTAGGAATTAGATTATGTGCCCCTCAGTGGGACAGTTAAGTGACAAGACAATATATTCTGTGCAGCACTACATAAATACTACATAAAAATAATGTTCTCATACTGCTCACTAAGCCCCCACCCCCGAGCCCTCTGCCCCGCCATGTGTTAAGCTTGGGGGTGTAATCTCCACAGTCAGCATACAACACATAAGCAGACGTGAAGGAGGTACACACACCAGCACAAGGGATCAGGATATCCCCAGTTTAGTGGAGGAGAGGACTGACTCCAATAGGAGATTGTGGTGCACAGAGCCGGTGCAGATCTGAACAGCCACAAACACTTTCGTAATAACGTCTCAGCGCAAGGTAGCGCTGAGCGCATAAACCAGGACTGAGGAGATCAGGACAGGTAGACAGAATGAACGCTTGCTAGCTAGCGATTACTTAGCGACAGCAAGCGTCCAAAACCAGACAGACTGGAATGAGGCAGCCAATGCGTTGCGGCGATGGCGTGCCTCACAAAGACAGGACAGGAGAGACAGTAAAAAATAGCAGGATCGAGATAGATGAACGTAACACAGATAAATATACAATAAGTATGTTTTCCTAGCGTATTACAATTACAGCTATCAATGAAACTATTCGTAACGTCTGACTAACATATGTATATATTGGCAATGAACCGATATATGACATAAGCAGGAACTCTGACTAAGACTGAAGTAATACAGGGAACAGGACTCAGAAGGATTCGCTATCTCTTCGCAGAGATGAACGCAATCCACAAACAGGACCAGGAACAGGATTCAGAAGGATTCGTTATCTCTTCGCAGAGATGAACGCAATCCACAAACAGGACCAGGAACAGGATAACTAGCTCAGCACGGGTGTTCACGATACGCGCAAACTACCAAAACGTGCTGGAAAACTGACTAGCTGAACACAGGAAATAAACAGTTCGTGTACGTATATATCAGCGACACTGATATATTAACGTAACACGAATACAAGGTAAATAACAAAATGCGCAAGTATGCGTATATATTGGCGATGAACCAATATATGACACAAGACAAGCAAGTAGCAACTTCTAGAACAAGAGCAGAACTAGGAGGACTCGCTGACCCCTTCGCAGGAGTCAGCGCAGTCCACACGGACCAGGAACGAGGTGGGGCACGAGCAGAGTAACAGATAGAGTCTGAAACTATGATAGCCCATGAGGCATTGCAGGAAGCAGTTCTTTATACTGAGGTCATCCAATGGGAGCAGACCTGCAGATTCCCACACAAGTGAATGGTAATTAATCACAGGCTGATAGCAGGAAAAGGCAGACAATGATATGCAGCCTGCAGGAAAGGGACCGCCCCTCCACTGCAGCAGACAATGTTTGTTTACACAAAAGCATATTAAACTGTCATAAACTTCAGAGCGACTGCAGATGGAATCAGCAACTAGTTTAAGTGCAAACCAAACTATGCAAGCAAATGCATGTAATGACATTAGAACTGCTTGGTTTGCAATACCAGTGCAGTCAGCAGTAAACGCTACAGAAGCGATCATAACACCATGAACAGGTTCCAGAATATTCCCAACTGTGGCCTTGAGTAAGATGTCCCAGTGGATGGATCATGCATTTTCATAAATTGCTACTGTAATTATGAAATAAGACGTTACTGACATTATTTTACATAAGCCACTTTCTCCTTCCAACTTGTTGATAACGAGTCACACAGGCATAATTGGTTTAACTACTTTGGCCTCCTGAACGTACTAGCTACGCCCAGGAGGCCATGTGCACGTCCGCGCGCTCCTGCGGCCGATCGCGCGCGTGCACGCGCGCTCCCGGCCACGGTTCGTTAGCCTGGCAATCAGTGAATCGGGCTATGGTGTCCGATCACTGATTCCTCTCCCCCGCTGAAAAAGCGACAGCTTCTCTCGGAAGCTGCGCTTTTTCTGTCTGTAACATCCCCCATACGTCGCTCTAAGCGTATGTTACGCTTAGAGTGACGTCATGTAAACAAACTCATGGCCGCCATCTTGTGGCCAAAAAGTAAAAATACAACTAAAAGTGAAAAAAATAAAAATTAACACACATTTACATTATAAAACTATGGCTTACATCCCACCCTGCCAAAAATACCCAAATAAAATGTTTAGTACAAAAAAAACAAAAAAACATTACAATAAAAAAAAAAACATGTAAATATTTACCTAAGGTTCTAAACTTTTTAAATATCAATGTAAAGATGAAATATTTCAATTTTTTTTTTAATTTTAAACTTGTAAATAGTGCTAGATGCAAAACGGAAAAAATGCACCTTTATTTCCAAATAAAATATTGTCGCCATACATTGTGATAGGGACATAATTTTAACGGTGTAATAACCAGGACATATGGGCAAATATAATACATGAGTTTTAATTATGGAGGCATGTATCATTTTAAAACTATAATGGCTGAAAACTGAGAAATAATTAATTTTTTCCGTTTTTTTCTTATTCTTCCTGTTAAAATGCATTTACAGTAAAGTGGCTCTTAGCAAAATGTACCCCCCCCCCCCAAAGAAAGCCTAATTGGTGGCGGAAAAAACAAGATATAGATCAGTTTATTGTGATAAGTAGTGATAAAGTTATAGGCTAATGAATGGGAGGTGAAAATTGCTCGGATGCATAAAGTGAAAACGACTGAAGGGTGAAGTGGTTAAACACCCTAATAACTAACACTGACACCGACATTGTGATTTTGTATAGAAAAGCGATAGATGTTTTAAACTATTTAGAGAAACTATACTTTTTTTTTTACATTTTAAATGTAAACCGCTACATAGCCCATGGGCACTGCAGAATGCAAAATGACACATAATAACGTCACAAAGACACTATTAAATTCAAATTTACAGTAAACAGAACCTGCAGCTGGGGTAAAACACTAACTGTTAGTATTTTAATTATCAGCTAAGATTTCAGAGGTCTAACATCTGCTCACAACCAAATGACAGCAGATGCTTGTGTACACTTAAAGCAGTGTGTGTTTATTCTATAAATATTAAAATGGAATCCTTTGCCGCTTGCTGGTCAGGAGCATTGTGCTATTAAGCTGGTCATGTCCGTCAAAGGGGCCGAATTTCTTTCTTGTGGCAAATTCCTGCAGGGTCGACCTTTTCAAAAGGATGAGATCCAAAGACAGCATAAATACTTGAGCCTGTAAATTGAAAATGTTTTGAGCTTGCTAGCAGAGGTCACTCGCTGCCAAATGCTGCTGGTAAATGCTAACAAAACATCAGCATTGTTACCAGTCCGATCTAACTTCAAGGACAAGACTATAGGGACTTTTCACTGTCTCTTTAGGTAGAAGTGTTTAAAGGAAAAAAAAATTCATCCCTTGTCAATGGACAAATGCAAGTCAATTAGATCTGCTAGAGTTAAAAGACATCAAGCTGAACAAAAAGCACAAGTGCACAAATTAAAACACAACTAAACTTAAAAAGAAACTACTGGTGTATTAAAAACAGGTCAAAACAAATCAGCTCTATTCAGATATTGACCACAAGAATAAAACAAGTACTTTAGGTCCGTATCAACAGCAAGATTTTTGCATTGACTTTTTTCATGGTGAATGATCGTTTTTGTGACATTGTGTAACATCGTTGAATTAAAATTAATTAAATTAAGTTTAATGACGTGTGACAACCACGACCATCATGTCGGATCACTGAACAAGTGATCATTCAGATCTCCATTGACCTCAGAGAAAATTTTACTGTGATCATGTAAACTATTATTCAAATGGCAATTTGCTCAATTGTGAAGATGGATTGGGGAACGATCGTTCATCGGCTCTGATCCCCAACCCATCTTCATGTGTGTACTTAGCTTAAGAGTGGGCAGATTCGTGGATAACAGATTTACACTCTTGCTTTGTAGGCCCAGCTTGCTTGTTTTAAACCCTCTCAATACGTGCATTGCATGGATAATGTATGGATGAGCAGCCTAGAGGCATACTTGCCTTTCAGGGTTAGAGCCTCAGGTTCGAACCTGGGCCTGAAATTAATATATTCCCACCCTGTTTGTGTGGGTTTTCTCCAGGTGCTCCAGTTTGGGTGCCTCCATCCATCAAAACAAAAAGTCTATTATAGGGGCACAAGACTATTACCATGGTAGGGTTAGATTATGAACTCCTCTGAGGGACAATCAGTAACACAATTATGGACGTTGCAATACACAATGTCAGCACAATATACATACACTATGGCTATCATTCATAAAGCATTTCCGTATGCGGAAATGCTTAATACCGGTGACTTTACCGACCACTCAGCATAATCCCCATTCATAAAGGCTCTTTCCGCATGAAAAGCTGACAGAGCGATACATTTCCGCCTTGTGCGGAGTTTTTCTAGATTTATCTAGAAAAAGTTACAAACACGTCCATTCATAAAGATTAGAGCAAGCGGTATCCGGTAGGAAAATACCGCTTGCTCGACAGTAGCGATAGGCGGGCGGATTACATGTAAATGAATGGGACGGACCTCCCAAGCAGCATCAGACAGAGGAGCGCACGGAGGGAATCGGGCAGCTTTTATGTTTCCGCATGTCTTCCGCCACGCTACCGCCAGCTTCCTCCAGAAAACCTCCGCACTTCTACCGCAACAGGCAACTTCTTTATGAATGACCACCCAGAAGTCTTAATTACCGGTTGCGGAGAAGAACGGTGTTTTCCCGCACTACCGACAGCCTCTTTATGAATGATACCCAATGTGCTTTGTGTGTGTTTTCTCCAGGACTCCAGTTTATCTCCCCCACCCCCCTTACACACACACACACGCACACACACACACACACACACACACACACACACACACACACACACACACACACACACACACACACACACACACACACACACACACACACACACACACACACACACACACACACACACACACACACACACACACACACACACACACACACACACACACACACTTGCCCTTGTTCATTTGTAAAAACTTTATTTTATTAGTTTGAAAAGCAGTCTTCCTGTTTGAATATCAGGGACTGTCTGTGCGCTGTCCATATTTTTCCCACTATCCTGTTATTATCTGCAAGAGGTTGTCAGTGAGTAGCTGGGTGGGGGAATCAGCTAGTTGTTCATTGTGAACACAGATGTGACCCTGCCCACCTCCTCAGTTTTGTGGCCAGCTCTGCATATCATCATCTATTCTTGTCTAGAGCATCCCTTCTCAGTGTGTAATAAACGATGTACCTTTCCCAATTTGTTTATAAAAGAGCTAAAAAAAAGATAAATAAATGATTTCCTACTGCAGGCAGAGCAGGGTGATGAGAAAGGTACACATGGCTTTTATAAACACAATGGGGTGTGTGGGAAGGGTTACATGCTTTATTAAACAATGAGCAGAGAGGAACTGCTGAACCGATTGTTCTGGATCACAACAAGAGATCAAACAGGAACTGGCTGGAAAACAACCGCACAGGTCTGGCACAACCACTAGCTGAAAGAGGAGTCAGCGTTTGACTGCTGAATTATACCTCCTTTTATAGGCCAACAGGACTGCCCCCAGGCGTGGCGATATGTGACGCGCACACGTGGATGCAACATACGACACCGCACATGCATAGGCAAAGTTGCATGCCACACATGCGTACATATGCCCCCTGTCCAGGCCTCAACCTACAGCCAGTGATGTGCACGCTGCCAGACCCAGAAGTACAGAGCCATGAGGACGCCAAAAGCTGAAGATGCCGCCCCGAGGACAACACGGCCAGGTAAGACTGATACATACAGGATCTTTAAATGAGTTTAGGAACAAGTGTACGAACACAATATTATCAATATTATCAAGAAGGCCCTTATAGTAGATAGTGTTAATGCCGCTTGACACAGGAGACCTGGGTTCTAATCTCAGCCTCTCATGTTCAATAATCAAGCACCTATTCAGCAAGGAGTCCTTGGGCTGGACTCCCTAACACTGTTACTGCCTACTGAGTGTACCCTAGTGGCTGCAGCTCAAGTGATTTGAGTCAGGAGAAAATGTTATTTGTCTTGTCTTAAGGTCTGCCTTGGCGGAGTTCCATCTAGCATGTGAGGGTTTAAAAGTATTTATTTTTCATTTAATAGACCTCCTAATGAGGCAGATGTTTTAAAATGGAATTCTAGTAATCCTACAACTCAGCTGATAAATAGTACAAATTCTGCTGTAACTACTGCAGTCTCAGAACCAGTGCTTACATCTTCTGCCTGGTTAGTAAGGTTTTGTGTTCCAAGCTGATAAAGCGACTTTGCTCACTTCCCTTCACAGGTCACTGGCTCCAGACTGCTAGGGGCCCTGGACTGAGCTAAAGAGCAGTTGTCAGTCTGAGACATGCACCCTCCCATGGGCTAGTGCAAAGAGGTATGGGGCACTGTGTCATCAACATGCAACACTATGCCTACTTGCTCTCCTGAAAAATGACAGAACAATGAGGAGAAAAGACGATGATGCTACTACAGTGAAATGTAGGCATTTTTTTTTCCATTACTGGCATTACTTTTTCCAAGTAATTTTGTATTACATGCAACTTTAGCTAACACTTTGTGCTCATGTTGTTTTTGTCATATGACTCATTATGATAAAGTAATATCATGTTATACGTAATATGTAAACAGATGGCTAGATGAAAGGACTTCCAATCCATTTTGTTTGTGATATCTGTAAATATCCTGCTACTGAACATCGGACAGCAGAAGGCTTCTTTCAGCACCTTGAACTGTGTAAAACCTTTAGCTAAGATCATAAATTCCAAGCAGTCATGAAAATCTATATATTATAAATTCTCATCTTACACAATGGGGAATACATCATCCCATATGTAATAAACCAAAATGGGTACAATTTATGGCACAGTGGCAACAGCTATTATGAGGAAATAAGCAATATTCTTGAAGCATGAACCTACAGAAAGCCCGAGTTAACACTCTTGTGTATATATTTGGTTAACTTGAGGTCCAGTTTACCAAAATTTGCTCAACACCCTTGTTAGTAGATCACAGTCAAGGAGGAGGGGATTAGCCATGTTTGCTGATAACAGTCTCTGCATCATAATAGTGCTTGGGTGCTTATTCTAACTACTGTACAAGGAGGACTGATAAAAGGTGGCAGCAGCAAAAGATTATAAAAAATAGTTTAGAAAAAGAAAGGTCAACCTCCCTGGCGTTATGAATATTTTCAGATTTAGAGTCTAAAAGCCATGCAATTGTTTCACAAGCTTTTAGACTATAAAAAAAAAAGAAAAAGAAAACCCATATAACAAAGATATATATGGGCAGCACGGTGGCGTAGTGGTTAGCTCTCTCGCCTTGCAGCGCTGGGTCCCTGGTTCGAATCCCAGCCAAGGCACTATCTGCAAAGAGTTTGTATGTTCTCTCCGTGTCTGCGTGGGTTTCCTCCGGGCACTCCGGTTTCCTCCCACATGCCAAAAACATACGGATAAGTTAATTGGCTCCCCCTAAATTGGCCCTAGACTACAGTACTTACACTACATAATATAGACATATGGCAATGGTAGGGATTAGATTGTGAGCTCCTTTGAGGGACAGTTAGTGAGAAGATATATATATATATATATATATATATATATATATATATATATATATATACTGTACAGCTCTGCGTAATATGTCGGCGCTATATAAATACTAAATAATAATAATAATATCTGCAGAAGCAGCTCCTGCACATAACGCACTCAGACACGATATTACCACTAATCCAGTTGCGGATTTCTGTGTCGAGTCTGACTTGAGATTACCGCTAAGGAGGTTAATGAACTTACCTCCTTCAAAGGAAACACCCCAGTATAAGTTGGACTTGTTTATTAGACACATTATTGTGTATTGGTCTTTCCTTTCGAGGAGATAAGTCTACCAACCTTCCTCATAACTGTTGTATTTGTTTATTTTTTATTTATTTTTTACTTTTTTCTGGTGCCTCCTAATAGGAGCCATTAGTGAGTTACCTTATGGTGAAAGGTTGAGTATCACCCACATGTTTTAGCTTCGATCGAAATGGCCTTGAGGTACTTTTGCAGTTTCGAGTATGGACAGGCCTATGGTCCACATCTCTCAGGTGACCTAGTTCTGTGAGTACTCACCATTTCATAATCTACCAGTGTCTCGTAAATTACAACACTGTGAGTGGCACTTTTTTCTTAAAGTGGAATATAACCCTGCATTTCATCTTTGCTCTAAAACATTATTTACAGCATATTATATGCAACCATCATTTTTTATTTTACTAGACCAGCATTTGAAGGGTTACACACAGAGCTGGAATGTTCAGTGCAGTGAAATGCAGACGCATCCAAACTTTAGATAATGATGTCTTGTGTTTACTTAAATGTATCAAGTGAGGAATGTGACACATTCTCTGACTGCGGAGAAGCTGCTGGAGACAGAGAGACACTGAAAGCATGTCAGCCTGCAAAACAGCAATGAATAAAACCAGTTATTAAAGCGGAATATAACCCTGCATTTCAACTTTGCTCTAAAACATTATTTACAGTATATTATATGCAACCAGCATTTTTTTTTTACTAGACCAGCATTGGAAGGGTTACACAGAGCTTTAAAGTTCCTGGAGATTTCTGCAGACGCATCTGAAGCGGACATAGATACATTTTGTTTACATAAAGTGTTGTTTACATAAGTGTTGAATATGACTCACTGTCTCTGACTGAGAAGGAGCTGGAGGACAGCCAAAGAGTGTATAACATTTCTCAATAGATACATTTAACTAAATAGAATGTAACAATCTGAACTTCTGCATATCTCTCCACGGAACTTTAAACCTCTGTGTTTAACCCTTCCAATGCCGGTCTAGTAAAAAAAAAATGCTTTTTGCATATAATATGCTGTAAATAATGTTTTAGAGCAAAGTTGAAATGCAGGGTTATATTCCACTTTAATAAAATGCAAAGTCAGCTCACAAAGCAAAAAACTGTACTTTTGGAAACCTATAACTTCTAAATGAAAAATAATACTTATGCACAAATGCAAATATGATAACTGTATGGCATATAAAATGTAGGTAAACATGTTTTTATTGAATATTATGTCAGGGTTTTAAACCGCTTTAAGCTATCTCAAGAACCGAACTTCATTATGCAAAAGGTAATTCATGCAAAACTTTTTGAAGGAAAAAGTGGAGACATTAGAACTCAAAATGGGAAAATCTCACAGTGGCCATGTCCCTGCATCCATAGATAATTCTCAATAAAACTTGTGTAACACATGGAATCCCGCATATCTAGAACAAGAAGTTCATCATACATCACAGATGTCACTTACGCTAGCCATACAATGGCCAATAACAGCCCAATCTAACATGCAAGAAAATGATTGGGCAACGGTGATCTTGAATTTTCTATGGAATCAAAAAGCAGAAGACTTTACTACAAAAAGACCTCTAACAGCCAAGTCCCTAAAAAAATAAAGTTGTCACCAGTGGGTGAACCTTGAAGTATTCAACTTCTTTATACATATTTGCCTTACCTCCAATAGATGCGTAGGATCCAGATGAATCTACTAAATACTTCAGAAGTCTTAAAGTGCAATAAACAGAGATCCATTGATGTAAATGTAAAATATTTGACTTACTGTTCTAAAGGATTTTTACAACTTTCAGAAACATGAGTGTGTCTGTAGTATTTATATTAAAATGCACCATATGCTACTGATGGTGGGTATGGTTGTGTCTCTCAGTGATACAAAAGGATCATTGTCCTATTTGCCAGTGGTGCTGACAGCAAGGCTTTCAGGGCAAACCAAAACAATGTGTTTAGTTATATTTCTACAGCAGGTAATCGATTGCCTTTTAATTGCCAGAATATTACAACTCAGGCAGGACTGTGGTCCTTTGGGACTTGTTAAGATAATTGTGGCTCTACAAAAAAAAAAGGTTTATTTAGGGTAATTACCTCATACCAGTTAGATACTGCAAAGAATCCCCAACCTAGGATGATGTATTTTACGTAAAGTTATAATATATAAAAAAACAAGAAAAAATATGTCTCACCCATTTCATAATGTGACATATGTATACTTTGTGTCCAATGTTAAAGAGCCATCCTATATCTAAAAGCACATGTTCATCCACAGCCAAAATACCCCAAGGAATATACCTAATTAGAAAATACAGGCATGCATAAATCTGTTGTTACCTTCCCATGAAGGGAGAGGAACCTACAAGTGTCTCAGAAATAACATGAAACTGACAAGACAAATTGTCCCCCACCAGGGGCGTGGCAATATCCATAGCATCCATAGCAACTGCTATGGGGCCGTGGAGAGGAGGGGGCACAGGTGGTACATGATGTGTTCACTTTGTTTCTCCATGCTCTGACTTCACAGAGTATATTGCATGAAATATAAATTGCCCACTTAACTCATATCCATAGGGTAGGGGCAGGTGGCATTGCTCAAGAGTGCCTAGATCTGATGGCCCCATAAAAATTTGGTATGGGTCCCCATAATCTCTAGCTACGCCACTGCCCCCCACCTTTATTTATTCCATATTTATCAAATATCAGATTTGCATTAGAGGTTTCATTTAACAGAATACAGTATAATCTCGTTATGTTAAACTCCAAGGAACCAGGAAAAGTGGTTTACTATATCAGACGTTTACAATATCAGAAATTGACCTAGAAATGTCCCAGCATGCCCCAGTACAATCTCTGCTGAAAATTACCAACTTTGTCCTCCCAGTGGAGGTACAGTACAAGCACTTGCACACTTGGTGGACTACAAGGTTAAGTATACCTTAGGGCTGCATAGCTAGGCTGAACAAATCGCTAGTACAGTATCCAGAGCTCCTTAAAAATTGCAGCCGTCACTGAATACAGGCATCACTTCCTGTGAGTGTCCTGCAAAACATTTTGCTCACACATGAGCCCGTTGTAAAGCCTCTCCAACATGCAGCCAATCATGATAAACCTCTCCCATCTGTAAAACAAGTGGCTCTGATACCTCCGTGGGCGGGACTTAGCACTCTCCTATCCACTCTCCTTAGTTTTGCAGTGAGTAGGCCAGCTCTGACCTGCACTACAAGTGAAAGTTGCCTGTATTGTGCTCCATGCGGGGTACCAGGAGCGTCATCGCTAATAAGCGTACAGATACCTGGGAGTGCATACAATCTCATGGGAGGACAGTGACAAAGATTGCAAAGTGAAAGGGGTAACATTGCATCATCTTTTGTTTATGTTCACACTATTCTTGATTTTTCCCAGGCTGCTTATTTGTACGGTACTGTATATCCAGCACCGGTGCCTTTCTTCTTACAAATGTTATCAGGCATCAACCTTTTGAGCCCCCAAGCAAGCAAGAAAATACTCATAATAGTTTTGACAGTACTTTTTTGCCTACTTTTTGGTACTTTTATTTGCAGAGTGCTGACAAGTTTAACAGAAGATGAAAATTATCAAAACTTGGATCAGGCCCAAGGTTTGTTATGCTGGACATTGGGGCCTTTTACTTTTACTCCAATGTTTTCTCATAGGAGATCATTTTTCATCTTCTGTTAAAAAAAACCAAAAACCTTCTCAGCACTCTGCTACTTAAAATGTACATAAAGTAGGTGAAAACGTACAAAAGTATTTTGAATAGGTTCTTAATTGCTTATGGCTTAAAGGGCATTTTATTGATAAGGTGTACAAATATCACCAGAATAATAGAATAAAATAGAAAATAGAATTAAATAGGGTGTGTGTGCAAAACAATGAAGTGCAAGAAATCATGTGTCTGTTCTTAAAGAGACTATGTAACAAAATTGTCATCCTTATTTCTTCTATCCTATACGTTCCTATGCCTGTTCTAATGTGGTCTGGCTTACTGCAGCCTTTCCTACTTGCACAGTGGCTGTATATTATCTCTGTTATATGATCTAATCTTCTCTCCTCTGTTGGGTCTGTCGGGCTGAGGCAGTCAGGCTGGAATGTGCAGGGCTGCTTGTGATTGGATAGAAGCTATACACACCCTCTCCAGGTCCCCTGCACACTCTCTATGACTCACACACTCTGCTTATGTGAGCCTATAACAAGCTGGTTAGTTTGTTTGTAAACACTGCCTAAAACTGGCAATTACAAGCCAGGTTTGCAGCAGAGAGTGGCAGAAACAGCATAGAGGGGCCCAGGAGAACATAATGAATAGAATGGTATGCTGTTTGTTGTAAGAATTTTAGAATACAGATTCTCTTTAAAGTGTACCTGAAAGAGGGAAAAGTGCCCCTTGGGGTAGGAGAAAGACTCTGGATCCTTAAGCCGCTTCCCCCATCCTCCTCACCAGACCCAGCACTGGGACCCCTGAAGAGCTGCTGACAAGGCTTGTCAGGCGTGCACGCACTCGCAGTAGCCTTAACGGGTCTGCTTTACTGCGTAGTCGCAGATAGTTCATGTATGTGCAGTAAAGCAGGGCTAGGCTATTTCCCCCGAAGCCTGAGTGGAGAGCTGCTTCTGCACCTGTGCCAGCAGACAAAAATAAATATTATTGTCTGATTGTGCTCTGGGCTGCCAGAGCTGGGACGGACTTGTGGAGGGAGGTGGAGGAGGCCTCATTAGGATCCATACCCCCCACCCCCCCCAAGTAAGTTCCACCTAGGAACACTTTTTTCCATACAGATTTACTTAAAAGAAAGCAGTTGTACAGGTGATATAAAGTTCATTAAAACAAGTTCTGTATAGACACTCTGAGACCATAAGAAACAGTAGCGAGGAAGCCTCCAAAATGCAAATTCAAAGGTTTACATTTAAATATGCTAAATGAACATATGAAAAGCGGCATCATTCCCTCCCCTCTTTTCAGTAATCACTAAAATGAAAAATAGAATATACAAATTCTAAAAATGAATGAAATAAATAAGGTAGCACATTTATGATTTTTTTTGTCCACTTTGTGTGCCCATACTAAATAAAAGCATAAAAACCTATATTAAATTCTTAATGCTGCATAAAATGAAACCATTTAATTTATGGAGTCATCCGCACTCTGAGGAATTCGGAGCTCCCACAGGAATTAAAAAAGCAATTATCATGCCATCCAGTAACGATTGGTGGCGTTTTATTCAATGCCATTGTTTTTGGCCATGTTCTGCTACAATATTACACTTGCACAACTATCACTACAGTCTTGAGCCGGCGTTCCTGTGCGTGTGGATTTACAGCGGCCGCACTTACAACGGTGTGATTTCTAACAGAATTACTTCTGATGAATTTGAATGCAAATTCCAAGCGCCTTTCACGCAGCAATGCTAAAACGAGTCACTCCGCTGACTTCAGATATACTGCATTTAGCAAGAAACACCCACTCGTGAAAGGAATGAAAACTGACAACAATGTAATACAATTATTACCAGTCTAACATTCAAGAAGAGCAGTACTTTTATTGTTTCCAAGTGATTAAGTGCTTCTCCACAGAGCATGCTTGATATGAAGCACAGAATACAAGACGCTGGTTTCTTCTGCTCTGTAGCAGCGATCTTGTCACGTTAGCAGGTGGATATCTTCAGAATGATGTAAAATGTGCTTTATATTTAATGCAATCATAGTTTACTCTCATGAGGAAGTGCACAGCAGAGGTGTATAGATAGACTGCACTTGTGTACTGCCAGCATGTCATCTTCATACAGACACATTAATGGCAGAGCTCTGAACAAAGGAAAAGCATGATGTGATGGGAACTTTCATTATGGATGCCTGGCACAGATGGTTCTGAAGAGCTGTGGGCTCTATTTCAATGAAATTTCAGTAACCTTCACATTGGATCATCTTTGTAGACACGAGGCCCTGGTACAGGAGGGCCGAGGCTTGCCAACTGCTTATCTAAATGCCCCAAAACACAGCCAAGAATATGAATTGAGACCTGTCCCATCTGCTAAGCTGGATGGCTGTGGCCCTCTCAACATATATAGCATCATGGTATATTTTCCATTTCTCACACTATTAAACTCAATTTATTCCTTCGCAAGATGGTTCTGAAAGAGTGCTAAGCAAGCAAGGCTGGCGTAATGCTGGTATAATTCACTGCATTGCAACACGGTTTGCAAAAATATACAATGTCATATATCAGATTACAGTTTTTATGTAACACTGTTTAAACAATTGACCTAATTACCAACATATTACAATCATTGTTTTGCTTTGCTACCTTCACAGTGATTTTAAAGTAACGGCAAAAGCAGCACTGAGAACATTTTATAAATCATTCAATCAGAAGTATTGGAAACAACTGGATAAATGATCATTAGATAACACATACAGTACATATTATAGTAAGTGACTGTGTTTTGTTGTCACCCCTGATCAGGTTTTGAACTATGCAGCAATCATTTGCTGTCAGATGACAATTCTAAGTGATTACTAAGATGTCAGATGGCAATTCTCAGTGATATCAAAGATCACCTAACTTTAGGCAACCGTGGTGCCAGCCCCAGGACCGCATAACGTCAATCGGCGTAAAGTACTGGGGGCCTGTTTTGCTGGCGATCACCGCTAGGAGACTGTTATACGGTAAAACCACCATCTATTTACACTGCACAGCGCTGCGATCTATGGCAGCGCTGTACAGGGGACAGCAGTGTGACACGGCTGTCCCTCTGGGAGACATAGGAGTGATCGGCTGTCATAGGCTGATGCCGATGCCTATGACAGCTGATCACAGTGATTGGCTGGCGGGCCTTGTAAAAAAAAAAGTCAAATTTATTAGAAAAATAAAGAAATAAATATTTATAAAAAAAAATAAACATCATGGGAGCGATCATAGCCCACCACCAAAGAGATCTGTTGGTGGGCAAAAAAAAAGGGGGGGGGGGGGGTCACTTGTGTGGTGAGTTGTGCGACTCTGCAGCGAGCCCTTAAAGCTGCAGTGGCCTAATTTATAAAAAATGGCCTGGTCTTTAGGGGAGTTTAGGCCCGTTGTCCTTAAGTGGTTAACCACTTAAGCCCTCGTCGTTTTCACTTTATGCATCTGAGCAATGTTCGCCTCCCATTCATTAGTCTATAACTTTATCACTACTTATCACAATGAACTGATCTATATCTTGTTTTTTCTGCCACCAATTAGGCTTTCTTTGGATGGTACATTTTGCTAAGAGCTACCTTACTGTAAATGCATTATAACAGTAAGAATAAGAAAATAACTGAAAAAAATCATTATTTCTCAGTTTTCGGCCATTATAGTTTTAAAATAATACATGCCTCCATAATTAAAACCCACGTATTGTAATTGCCAGTTTGTCCCGGTTATTTCATCGTTTAAATTATGTCCCTATCACAATGTATGGCAACAATATTTTATTTAGAAATAAAAGAGCATTTTTTTCCGTTTTGTATCCATCACTATTTCCAAGCTTATAATAAAAAAAAAATAGAAATATTTAATCTTTACATAGATATTTAAAAATTTTAGACCCTTAGGTAAATATTTATATGTTTTTTTATTTTTATTGTAATGGTTTTTATTTATTATTAAACATTTTATGTGGGTATTTTTGGGAGGGTGGGATGTAAATAGTATTTGTTTGGGGTAAATATATGTGCATTTTTATTTTTTTTACATTTAGATGTAGTTTTACTTTTTGGCCACAAGATGGCAACCTTGAGTTTGTTTACATGACGTCATTCTAAGCATACAATGTACGCTTAGAGGGACATAGGAGTCAGAAAAAAGGAAGCTTCCGAGAGAAGCTGTCGCTTTTTCTGCGGGGGACAGGAATCAGTGATCGGGCACCATGGCCCTATTCATTGATTCCTGGGCTAACAAATCCGCGTCCGGGAGCGCTCGTGCACGTGCGCGTTTGGCCGTGGGAGCTCACATGTCCTCCTTGACGTAGAACTACGTCAAGGAGAACAAAGTGGTTAAAGGCTTGTACACATGTCCAAACAATCTGCCCAACTATCCTCTAACCTTGGTCTGTTGGAAGAAAATTAGGGCGTGTATAAGGCTGGCAAAAAACAAAATGACCAACTGATAAAAGGGTTTTTGCCAGATCCAACCAGTGGATCAACCTGCCCAACTGTCATACAGGTCGGCCATGTGTGTACAAGTCTTTTGAACATCTTTATTGTTTTTGATTGTGGACATGCTGTGCAGTTTGTTGTTAACTTGCACACATAGTATAGTGAGTTGATTGGCGTGTTAGTTGGGGTGTGTGTACATACTTGTCAGGTAAACAAATTGTTGTGTGGTTGGTAGTGTTGTTGTCAGGTTGGTTTTGCATTATGTTGGATGTGTGTATGAGCCTGATAATTTTCCGTCTTCTATTTAAAATAACTTTTTAACACTTTGCAATTGAAAAGGTATCAAAAAGTGGGTGGCAATTTACTGTCAATATTATTCTGAGTATTTTTGTGTTGGGTGGTGAATTGAAAGGCATTTTATTTATAATGTGAAGATATCACCTTAGTCCTAGGAGATAATATAACCTAGGAGAAAACTTAGGAGAAAAGTGAATTGGATTGTGTCCTATGCCATATGCCAGTTCAGGTGTGCTTTAAGTAAACCACTTGCAGAACATTCTCTGAAGTCATCTGAAAAATGTAAAATTGTGTATGTTTAATTGTTTTAAATAAACACTGGACCTTATTCAATATTAACTACTTAAGGACCATAGGCTTACACCCCCCTAGTGACCAGGCTATTTTTTACAATTTGGTGCTCTGCAGCTTTAATAGCTCGCTGCAGAGCCATACAATTGAGCACACAAATGAATCTTGTCCCCTTTTCTGCCCACCAACAGAGATTTCTGTTGGTGGGCTCCGATCTCTGCTGCAGGCTTTCGGTTAATTTTTTGTTTTTGTTTTTAATTAATTGTATGGGTTTTTTTTTAAATACCTTTTACTTTTTTTCCCTAAATGTGTAAAAGTTGATAAGCTGTCCCTCTGTGACCAGTAGATGGTCAGTGGAGCTGGAAGGCCCTCCAGATATCAGTGTAGGGTTGCCATTGCAGACCTAAAACAGTGGGACATTGCTGGATCTAGACATACTAGGATTTGGGGATTTACATGAAATTAAATACTTTTCTCCAATAATCTCCTGCCCATCGTTTCTCAAAATCTTAAATTACAGTTGAGGCTCACTTATACAGTAATTATACTTTATAAGCCAATGGGATTCATCCATGTTTACTGATCATCTATTCATTGAGGTGTATTGCCTGCTTTTATCCAGTTTAATGAAAGTGAAAGCACACTCACTTGAAAAGATGCCATCTACAATAAGAACACATGAAGAAAGTGTTAAATGTTCTAAGAGCGCACACGGCAACACACTGAGGTTTCTCTCAGACAACATTGTTTTTAAATTGGGCCCATAGGGTACATTTTGTGATATTTTGTTTTATTTCTAACACATTTAATCAAGTCCCCTATTGGCAATGATCACTGTAACTGGTCCTTGCTGTTCACCTAATTGGATTGACCACACTTTCTAGTATCAAGAAGCAATCAATCTATTTCCGGGTTTCAATGACATCTCCAAAACCCTTAACCTCAGCATAATCACAGAAGGCAGCATGTTACCTTTCCATATTCCCAGTGTCCCATGAAAACTGTAATATACCCCATGTTATGACAGTATTTTGTTATTAAACACATTTCACATGAAAAAGAATACCTGAAAACACAAACACATACCAAAAGAACATTTTTAGGACCAAATACTGCATTTCCTACCCTCAATAAACCTACAGTACATTTCCCTTTTCATGGTTTTTAAAAAAAATTTTTACTATAGCTCCTCGCGTTACCGTTTAGGCAATTGTATTAGAACATCCGTGTTTATGACGATTAACGCTTCCAGGTTTTTACGCATACATTTTTATGCATTATTGTCCACAGGCGTATTTTTATTGGGTATTTACGTGTAGATCATGCATTTGACTTTTTTGATTCGGGGCATGCTGTGCGCCTATTGGTTGGAGCTCTCGAAACGTCTGATTGACTTGCCCTTTTTCTGCTGTATTGATGCTTTAACAAAAAAAAAGAGCTCAAAGGGAGCCAACACTGAGAAGGTTATATATTTTTCCTTGTAAAATAATACCAGTTGCCTGACTTTATTGCTGACCTTGTGTCTCTAATATTTTCAACCACAGACTCTCAACAAGCATGCAGATGAGGTGCTCTGACTGAAATCAGACTGGATTAGCTGCATGCTTGTTCCAGGTGTGTGATTCAGCCACTACTGCAGCCAGAGAGATCAGCAGGACTGCCAGGCAACTGGTATTGTTTAAAAGGAAACATCCATATGCCTCTCAGTTAAGGTTCCCTTTAAATACACATGAAGATGGTGCTGGGTCTCTTCTCTTCGCAATTCCATGTGCTGTTCCTGGAGGCAGAGGGGCATCGACCAGAGAACTTGGGTGCTACTTACTACTCCCTTTTCGCTAGCACTATAAAAATATAAATAATATGTAGTAGCAGACTAATCCAAATAACTATGTTAACTACTGCACTAAGCGTCAGTTATGGTACCCAAGCCAAACTGGGACCAGTAGCTATGAAAAAGGTGGCCTAATCTGATGTGTTCCATTTTCTCTAAATTCCTCTAATTTAATCTGAAATCAGTCTGATTGAGCATCTGAAGAGTAAACAAGTCTGATGCTTAGCCTTGCAAACTACATAACCATACCTCCCAACTTTTTTAGATGAGAAAGAGGGACACTTAAGCCACACCCCTGATCGCTCCCCCATCACACCCCTAGTCACGCATACCATAAAGATTTAATAAGAAAAATATGTTGTTTTATACTTCAAACCACACTGGTGCTTTCTGTCCTGGTTCAATTTCATTCATATTAATATTTTAAAATTAGTCATTTATCAATTTAAACGAAGAAAATAAAGTTTAGAGTCAATCAAACACATTTTTAGTAGAGAAATATATATTTTTACATAGAAAGAGGGACAAAGTCCTGAAAGAGGGACAAATGAGGAAAAAGGGGCAGAGACAGGGCTCCCAACGAGGGACGGTCCCTCCAAAAGAGGGACAGTTGGGAGCTATGCATAACTTAAGGGCTCTGTAGTTAATGTATTGATACCAGTTACCAGAGGATGCCTTCTTAAAGAGAACCAGAGTCGAAGCACCCTCATGTATTTTTCCATATATATTAATGGGAACATGACAGTAAACACCTACCCTGCTCTCTGTTTCATTCTTCTCTGCTAAATCTGCCTGTTATCAGCCCTGATAAGAATCCCCGACTGAGCATTCAGTCTAGCTTTTCCCGGAATGATTATAGCTGAGTCAGTCTTCTGTGATGTCTTTTCAAGCCCAAGCCTGCCCCCTTGTGGCTCTGCTTTGCTGCTATTTATGCCCAAAGCAGCAAAGCAGAGCCACAAGGGGGCAGGCGTGGGCTTGAAAAAGAAGACTGACTCAGCTATATTCATTTCGGGAAAAGCTAGACTGAATGCTCAGTCGTGGTAAAATACATGAGGGTGCTTCGTCTTTGGTTCACTTTAAGCCTTATGGAGTTCATGCCTAAGCTATTTTGGTGGCACAAGGAAAATGAACACAGTGTTAGGCTATTAGTTTTAGGATTTTGACTGATCAGGGACTGTATTACTGTAGAATTTATTTTAAGACAATTTTGTGCTCCCCTCCTTCTGCACAAGCTATTATCCAAGTTGTTCCACAAAAAATAATGAAAAGTAACATAACACTGCACTACTGCACATGCAGGTGCAATGAAGTGATCTGGGGAAGTAGTCATGGAAGTAGTGTTCCATGTTCAAACATTACAATTCTATTCTATATTATATATGGCTACTTAAAAACAAGGGATGGAGGTGCAGAAGATTGGTGACACTGGTGTGACGTCATATTCTCTGGCTGATCACGTACACTGAAATCTGTGGTTAGCCAAGAAATTGCCGTACAGTTTCAGGAAAATATTTACACTCATCAGGTTACTGGCAAGAAAAGATTATAAAGGGAATGATCTGGTAATGTGTAACGTACCCTACTGCAGTGCATAGCTAAGAGAACTGATATGCATGATGGAAGATGGGAAACTGGCTTGCAATATGCTGCCCACAGCATTTTAAAGCGAACCTCCAGATTAAAAAATCTACTCAGCAGCACTGAAAAAGCTTGGTGTTCCTTTAACAGTTTCACAGCATCAGAACTTTGTTTTTCTTACCCAAGCCTCATTTTTAGCTGCACAGAAGTAAACTGCCAAGTCATTTTTCCCCTGATGCTGTGCAAAGCATGATGGGATTTATGATGTTGTTCTCATTCTGCTGTTTTGGCACAATTTTTTTTTACATTTTGAATTTGAGATTTGAAGCCTAGCTCACAGCTGGGAGGGGTGATCAGGACACAGGACGGTTGGAACTGTGACTCAGCTTCCTGTCACCTCCTTTAAACCAAAAAGATGGCTGCCCCCATGAAATTTCAAACATTTGCCTGTTCTTTTAATACAGGGTGGGTAAAAGATTACTGTATATTACCTACCTATTTTAATTAACATAACTAATGTAACTTAATGACAGTATGCTTGTTTAAGCTGAAGTTCCCCTTTAATAGAAGGTTCAAGTGACAAAGGAACAAATTTCATCCTATAACACTCATCTGTTATACTTTTTCCTTTTGTGTATATGTCAGAGAGGCTGAGCTGTTCAGAGGGTAAGATTTCAAATTACTGCAACTTGTAGGATTGGAAAATTATTTTATTTCAGGTTTAAAAAATGTCTTCAGCCTTCAATCAGTTCTCAGTTCAGGTCCGCTTTAAATCAGTGGGTAGTACATAGCAAGAGAAAACTAGTCTTTGGGGAAAAAAATACCAATTGGTTTTCTGCATCACAAGTGAAATCTGGTACTTTTGTAGCCGTAGAAAGTATTTACTTCTTGTACTTGCTTTCCCTTTATATAATGTGCCAATATATTCACATAACATCCATATGCGTGTATACATAGATACATTAAACATTCATTTTTATTCACAGGATGTACAAACACCTGTTCTTACACCTAGCATACCAGAATGTTGATTGCGAGATACGAAAAAACCTAAGCAATTTACTTAAATCCTGCATATCCTTTCTTTTATTTGCAGTAAAAAGTGAGATGGATTTGAGTTTTATTACAAACAGCGACTAAATGGCAGGTTTTATATCAAAATACACATGCCCCTTGGCTATTAATCCTATTCTATGCTATGAATACCTGATTATCTTTTTCATGACCATGCACATTGCTTGGTTCCACTGTTTAATTAGGTTTCTATTCAGCCACGACCAATTCTTACATGTGTAATACAACGTTGTTTGGAAATTGAGATGCTTAGAAGCAATCCCCCTAGATTAAATACATTTTACCGACGGAGCAAATATCACCAGTGAACATCTAAAGCTATTGTCTTTTCTTCAACATGTTTAGTGTTAATGTACGAAGGACAAAAATAATTGACTTCTCTCCTTTCGCTTTGTATTTACACGGAAGTAACTAATTGCACCATTTTTTTCTAATGTCACCTGTCTGACAAGGATTATGTTACTAGATTTTGCTACCAAGGTACAAAAGGGCAGATGTTGCCTAGAGGGCCTTGCAAATGACCTCTTTAGCAAATAAGTCATAACCTATGTATACAGCCCATTTTATCCTGGACCCTTGGGCCACCTAGAGGGCAGACTGTAGCCTTTTAATCTGACATATGTCTTTTAGCAAAGCAAGTTGAAAAGACAAACCTCCTGCTCAATATGTTATCACAAGGGCAGAGGGTAAGAATTTACATTAAGCTAGTAATGGCAATATCAATGATTTTGAACAGGAAATTTTATGGATTTAGCATAAACAATATCTTGCGACTATTTTATTGGGATAAAAACCAAAACACAATTCCGGGAATATATAAATCTAAGTAAATGAACAGAAGAGTTTTTGTTCTTCTCCCCTAACAGGACTACATCTTTATATATCATCTGCTACTCAAGGTTTCATACCTCCAGTCTGAGGGTAAAATTATGAGTAATATGTCGCTGTTTTCATAATGAATATCAGATTTGTAATCTATACCTATCCGCCCAATCTATACCATACCCATCTATATAACCTACTTTCCAAACGCTTCCCGCTTAATTATACCATGTGGACTGAGTGACTCTTGTTTGTGGGCAGCAGAAGAACAAAAAATGGCATTTGTCATTTACTACCAGCGTGATAGTGAAATAAAAAAAAAAATCACTTACTTCAGTGTTCAGTCAGTGAACACTGACTGAGTTCAGACCCTTAGGTAACTATTTATGTTGGTTTTTTTATTACTGTAATTTTTTTTTATTCAAAACATTTATTTGGGTAATTTTTGGTGTGGGAGGTAAACAGCTAATTTTAAATTTAATATAATGTAATTATTTAATAAAAAATGTATGTAGGTGTAGTTTACTATTTGGCCACAAGATGGCCACAGTCAAAAAGTCCTGGAAGCAAACAATCTCACTTCCAGGAACTAGAAAGGACGGGAAACTTTTATTTATTTTTTTGCAGAAAGACCGCAGTCTCTGATAAGAGACAGTCGGTTTTTCTGCGGGGAACTTCGATCGATGAATGGGAAGTATATTCCGATTCATTGATCTGGGGGCTAACGGCAGGCGGTGGGAGCGCCTTAGGCAACAGCAGCAGCAGTCTATCTGGACAGATATATCCAGATAGACTTAAGTGGTTAAGTTAGGTCAGGATAAGGGTTTTTTAAACATTAAATCATGCCCAGTAAAGCTCTGGAAATTCAAGGACACATGATCCTTAAAGGACATATTACTGAAAGTGTAAGTATGTATTATTAATTTACATGCATTACAAAGTTAGCATTATGTAGGTAGAAAAAACACTGTTTTGTAAAAATAATACCCTTTAATGGCTAACTGATAGAGTTAAATATGCAACCTTTCTGGGATCTAGTCCCCTTCTTCAGGCATAGATCCCAGAAAGCTTGCATAATTTAACTCCATCATTTAGCCATTAAAAGGTATTATTTTTACAAAGCGTTGTTTTTTCTACCTACATAATTTGTTTGGCGAACACGGTATAGAATCTTTTTTGCTACTAAAGTTAGCATTAGAGATGGGCCGAACCTCCGATTTTAGGTTCGCGAACCGGGTTCGCGAACTTTCGCGTAACGTTCGGTTCGCGTTAAAGTTCGCGAACCGCAATAGACTTCAATGGGGATGCGAACTTTGAAAAAAAAATAATTATGCTGGCCACAAAACTGATGGAAAAGATGTTTCAAGGGGTCTAACACCTGGAGGGGGGCATGGCGGAGTGGGATACATGCCAAAAGTCCCGGGGAAAAATCTGGATTTGACGCAAAGCAGCGTTTTAAGGGCAGAAATCACATTGAATGCTAAATGACAGGCCTAAAGTGCTTTAAAACATCTTGCATGTGTATACATCAATCAGGTAGTGTAATTAAGGTACTGCTTCACACTGACACACCAAACTCACCGTGTAACGCACCGCAAACAGCTGTTTGTGTAGTGATGGCCGTGCTGGACTGGTGCGCACCATGGCGAGAGTGCAGGTTTTGGTGGCTTTACAGCCCATATGGTCGCCTGGCTGATGTAGCTGAATGACAGAACAGTGACTGTCCAGCTGATCAAATTTGGTCTGACCACAATGAAGCAACGACCTTATTATCTTTTGTGTGCCCCCCGAGACACTCATCTAGGCGCCGGTCATTGCTTCATTGTGATACGCAAGCCCTTTCACCACGGCAAGGTAATGATCACGAAGGGGAATGGGCGCATGTACATGCCTTTTCTTTTGTTGTTGCAGCTGCCCGCAGTGCAGCCAGAAAAATTAGGCAGTCATGTACACGCACCAGAAAAATTATTACAGCGGCCGCTGCTAGCAGCGGCCTAAAAAATTCAGCAATCCGCCTGGAGTCCCGGACCCTGTTGGTGGTGGCGGAGAAGGTAGTCAAGCGGCCTGCAGGCAGACATGCTGTGTGGAGGGACTGGGAGCGACTTAGTCTTCTTGGGGCAGGCCAGGCAGCCAGTCACACGGCGTGCAGGCAGAGATGCTGTGTGTGCGGGGACTGACTTAGTCTTGGGGCGGGCAGCAGCCCTCCGGGATCCATGCCTCATTCATTTTGATAAAGGTGAGGTACTTAACACTTTTGTGATTTAGGCGACTTCTCTTCTCTGTGACAATGCCTCCAGCTGCGCTGAAGGTCCTTTCTGACAGGACGCTTGCGGCAGGGCAGGAGAGAAGTTGGATGGCAAATTGGGACAGCTCTGGCCACAGGTCAAGCCTGCGCACCCAGTAGTTCAAGGGTTCCTCATCACTGTTCACAGCAGTGTCTACATCCACACTTAAGGCCAGGTAGTCGGCTACCTGCCGTTCCAGGCGTTGGAGGAGGGTGGATCCGGAAGGGCTACGGCGAGGCGTTGGACTAAAGAACGTCCGCATGTTCGACATCACCATGAGATCGCTGGAGCGTCCTGTCTTTGACTGCGTGGACACGGGAGGAGGATTAGTGGCAGTGGTACCTTGCTGGCGTTGTGCTGTCACATCACCCTTAAAGGCATTGTAAAGCATAGTTGACAGCTGGTTCTGCATGTGCTGCATCCTTTCCACCTTCCGGTGAGTTGGTAACAGGTCCGCCACTTTGTGCCTGTACCGAGGGTCTAGTAGTGTGGCCACCCAGTACAGCTCATTCCCCTTGAGGTTTTTTATACGTTGGTCCCTCAACAGGCAGGACAGCATAAAAGACGACATCTGCACAAAGTCGGATCCAGTACCCTCCATCTCCTCTTGCTCTTCCTCAGTGACGTCACGTAAGTCAACCTCCTCCCCCCAGCCGCGAACAATACCACGGGAAGGTTGAGCAGCACAAGCCCCCTGCGACACCTGCTGCGGGTGTTCTCCTGCCGCCGTCCCCTCCTCCTCCTCCTCCTCCTCCTCCCCCAAAGAAACACCTTGCTCATCATCCTCTGAGTCTGACTCGTCTTCTGCACACGACTTCTCTTCTTCCTCCTCCTCCCCCCTCTGTGCTGCCGCAGGTGTTGAGGAAACAGCTGGGTCTGATGAAAATTGGTCCCATGCCTGTTCCTGCCGTAATGGTTCCTGGTCACGCTCATTCACAGCTTCATCCGCCACTCTACGCACAGCACGCTCCAAGAAGTAAGCGTAGGGAATTAAGTCGCTGATGGTGCCCTCACTGCGGCTCACCAGGTTGGTCACCTCCTCAAACGGCCGCATGAGCCTGCATGCATTTTTCATCAGTGTCCAGTTGTCGGGCCAGAACATCCCCATCTTCCCAGACTGTTTCGTTCTACTGTAGTTGTAGAGGTAGTGGGTGACGGCTTTCTTCTGTTCTAGCAGGCGGGAGAACATGAGCAGGGTCGAATTCCAGCAAGTCGGGCTATCGCAAATGAGGCGTCTCACCGGCATGTTGTTTTTCCGCTGAATTTCTGCAAATCGTGCCATGGCTGTGTAAGACCGCCTCAAATGCCCACAGAACTTCCTGGCCTGCTTCAGGACATCCGCTAAGCCAGGGTACTTTGCCACAAATCTTTGAACAACTAGATTCATGACATGTGCCATGCAGGGTATGTGTGTCAGCTTCCCCATATGCAAAGCGGCAAGCAGATTGCTGCCGTTGTCGCACACCACGTTGCCTATCTCCAGGTGGTGCGGGGTCAGCCACTCATCCACCTGTTTCTTAAGAGCAGCCAGGAGAGCTGCTCCAGTGTGACTCTCCGCTTTGAGACAAGACATGTCTAAGATGGCGTGACAGCGTCGTACCTGGCATGCAGCATAGGCCCTGCGGAGCTGGGGCTGTGTAGCTGGAGAGGAGAACTGCCACTCAGCCAAGGAGGAGGAGGACAGCGAAGAGCATGTAGCAGGAGGAGAGGAGGTGGCAGGAGGCCTGCCTGCAAGCCATGGAGGTGTCACAATTTGGTCCGCTGCGCCCTGCTTGCCATCGTTCACCACCAGGTTCACCCAATGGGCTGTGTACGTAATGTAGCGGCCCTGCCCGTGCTTGGCAGACCAGGCATCCGTGGTCAGGTGTACCCTTGACCCAACGCTCTTCGCAAGAGATGACACCACTTGCCTCTCAACTTCACGGTGCAGTTGGGGTATGGCCTTTCTCGAAAAATAAGTGCGGCCTGGCATCTTCCACTGCGGTGTTCCGATGGCCACAAATTTACGGAAGGCCTCAGAGTCCACCAGCTGGTATGGTAACAGCTGCCGAGCTAACAGTTCCGCCACGCCAGCTGTCAGACGCCGGGCAAGGGGGTGACTGGCCGAAATTGGCTTCTTCCGCTCAAACATTTCCTTCACGGACACCTGACTGCTGCTGTGGGCAGAGGAGCAGGAACCGCTCAAGGGCAGAGGCGGAGTGGAGGAGGGTGCCTGTGAAGGTGCAAGGGAGAAAGCGGCAGAAGCAGATGATGCACCTGAAGGAGGAAGAGGAGAAGGAGGGTGACTTTTCTTTTGTGTGCTGCTGCTGCTTTTGCTCAGGTGGCCATCCCATTGCTGTTTGTGCCTTTTCTCCAGGTGCCTTCGTAAGGCACTTGTCCCTACGTGAGTGTTGGCCTTTCCACGGCTCAATTTTTGTTGGCAGAGCGAACAGATGGCTTTGGTCCGATCTGAGGCACACACATTAAAAAATTTCCACACCGCTGAGCCACCCTGGGATGTGGGCACTATTGGGACCTCAGCAGCTGATGCTGAAGGGCAAGTTGGCTGGCTGTACATAGGTGGCGATACATGGTGCCGGACACTGCCACCAGCTGTTTCTGACGAAGAGCTGCCCCAGCTTCTTTCAGCAACTTCTCTCCTCCTACTACTCTCTGACTCCCCCTATGAACTGTCCCCCTCTTCATCTCCTCTATTGGGAACATACAGAGGATCCCTATCATCGTCATCATCGTAATCATCCTGTCCAGCTTCGCTTGCCTCAGACAAATCCAAACATGCACCATCAGTAGGTCCTTCATCCTCCTTACACGTTACATCCATAGTGTTGCCGGGTAACTCAAATATATGAGCTGGTGAAAATTCATCTGGCTGTAACAACAATGGCTGTGCATCAGTGATTTCAACACTAAATAATTCTTGCGAAGTGTCAAATGCAGCGGAAGTGGTGCTAGTAGTAGCGCTGGTGGCTGAGCAAGATGAGGTGTTCTGTGTCGCTAAATACTCAACCACGTCCTGACAATCTTGGGAGGTGATGGGACGTGCCTTCTTCCGAGCACTGTACTGTGGGCCAGGTCCACACGAAATTACATTTACACAACCTCGCGCAGACCTGCCGGGTGGCCTTCCTCTGGCTCTGGCACTACCTCTTCCTCTACCTGTTTTGTCCATATCGGGTATGCACGGAGTGGTATATCACACTGCGTGCACTCACGTAGGTAGGTGGGTTCACTTAACTGCACAGGTATGCGCACTGATGCGGTGGGTTCACTGAACACAACAGGTATGCAGTGGCGGGTTCACTGGACACAACAGGTATGCAGTGGCGGGTTCACTGAACACAACAGGTATGCAGTGGCGGGTTCACTGAACACAACAGGTATGCAGTGGCGGGTTCACTGAACAGGTATGCAGTGGCGGGTTCACTGAACAGTACAGGTATACAGTGGCAGGTTCACTGAACACAACAGGTATGCAGTGGCGGGTTCACTGAACACAACAGGTATGCAGTGGCGGGTTCACTGAACACAACAGGTATGCAGTGGCGGGTTCACTGAACACAACAGGTATGCAGTGGCGGGTTCACTGAACAGGTATGCAGTGGCGGGTTCACTGAACAGTACAGGTATACAGTGGCGGGTTCACTGAACACAACAGGTATGCAGTGGCGGGTTCACTGAACAGGTATACAGTGGCGGGTTCACTGAACAGAACAGGTATACAGTGGCGGGTTCACTGAACACAACAGGTATGCAGTGGCGGGTTCACTGAACAGGTATGCAGTGGCGGGTTCACTGAACAGTACAGGTATACAGTGGTGGGTTCACTGAACACAACAGGTATGCAGTGGCGGGTTCACGGAACAGGTATACAGTGGCGGGTTCACTGAACAGAACAGGTATGCAGTGGCGGGTTCACAGAACAGGTATGCAGTGGCAGGTTCACTGAACACAACAGGTATGCAGTGGCGGGTTCACTAAACAGGTATACAGTGGCGGGTCCACTGAACAGAACAGGTATGCAGTGGCGGGTTCACTGAACACAACAGGTATGCAGTGGCGGGTTCACTGAACACAACAGGTATGCAGTGGTGGGTTCACTGAACAGGTATGCAGTGGCGGGTTCACTGAACAGTACAGGTATACAGTGGCGGGTTCACTGAACACAACAGGTATGCAGTGGCGGGTTCACTGAACAGGTATACAGTGGCGGGTTCACTGAACACAACAGGTATGCAGTGGCGGGTTCACTGAACAGGTATGCAGTGGCGGGTTCACTGAACAGTACAGGTATACAGTGGCGGGTTCACTGAACACAACAGGTATGCAGTAGTGGGTTCACTGAACAGGTATACAGTGGCGGGTTCACTGAACAGAACAGGTATACAGTGGCGGGTTCACAGAACAGGTATGCAGTGGCAGGTTCACTGAACACAACAGGTATGCAGTGGCGGGTTCACTAAACAGGTATACAGTGGCGGGTCCACTGAACAGAACAGGTATGCAGTGGCGGGTTCACTGAACACAACAGGTATGCAGTGGCAGGTTCACTGAACACAACAGGTATGCAGTGGCGGGTTCACTGAACAGGTATGCAGTGGCGGGTTCACTGAATAGTACAGGTATACAGTGGCAGGTTCACTGAACACAACAGGTATGCAGTGGCGGGTTCACTGAACAGGTATGCAGTGGCGGGTTCACTGAACAGTACAGGTATACAGTGGCAGGTTCACTGAACACAACAGGTATGCAGTGGCGGGTTCACTGAACACAACAGGTATGCAGTGGCGGGTTCACTGAACACAACAGGTATGCAGTGGCGGGTTCACTGAACAGGTATGCAGTGGCGGGTTCACTGAACAGTACAGGTATACAGTGGCGGGTTCACTGAACACAACAGGTATGCAGTGGCGGGTTCACTGAACAGGTATACAGTGGCGGGTTCACTGAACAGAACAGGTATACAGTGGCGGGTTCACAGAACAGGTATGCAGTGGTGGGTTCACAGCACAGGTATGCAGTGGCAGGTTCACTGAACAGGTATGCAGTGATGGGTTCACAGCACAGGTATGCAGTGGCAGGTTCACTGAACAGGTATGCAGTGATGGGTTCACAGAACAGGTATGCAGTGGTGGGTTCACAGCACAAGTATGCAGTGGCAGGTTCACTGAACAGGTATGCAGTGGTGGGTTCACAGTACAGGTATGCAGTGGTGGGTTCACAGAACAGGTATGCAGCCAGCCAGGAACAAGTTAAGCCTAACTAATCTTTCCCTGAGAGACAGTCTGCAGCAGCTCGCCCTACTCTCACTAACGCAGGCAGCACACGAGTGACCGTAATGGCCGCCGCTGCCTGCCTTATATAAGGGGGGGTGGGGCTCCAGGGGCTAGTGTAGCCTAATTGGCTACACTGGGCCTGCTGACTGTGATGTAGAGGGTCAAAGTTGACCCTCAAGGTGCATTATGGGGCGAACCGAACTTCCGCAAAGGTTCGCCAGCGGGACGCGAACGCGAACCACCGAAGTTCGCGTGGAACCGTTCGCCGGCGAACTGTTCGGCCCATCTCTAGTTAGCATTTAACGTTTACCCATAAATGCATGCTAGAGAAAACGTCCTTACCGTAGTACACAGTATTTCACTGTCTTTAATGAAAAGTATAACTTATTCAGTTAAAGAGGAACTTCAGTGAAAATAATGTAACAAAAAAATGCTTCATTTTTACAATAATTATGTATAAATGATTTAGTCAGTGTTTTCCCATTGGAAAATCTTTCCATTTACATTCTGACATTTACCACATGGTGATGACATGTTTACTGCTGGCAGGTGATGTCAGTGGAAGGAGATGCTGCTTGCTTTTTTGGCAGTTGGACCAAGCTGTAAACAGCTGTTATCTCCCACAATGCAATGAGGTTCACAGACAGGAAACTGTCAGGACCATGGTCCTCACATCCCACTGTTGGAGGGGTTTCACCACAATATCAGCCATACAGAGCCCCCTGATGGTCTGTTTGTGAAAAGTAAAAGATTTCTCATGGAAAAGGGGGTATCAGCTACTGATTGGGATGAAGTTTAATTCTTGGACACTCATACCGTGTGGCGGCAAAGTGGTAGCTGGAGGACCAGCGACGCACATCTGCGTCGCCAGGTGCCTCAATTAATCAGGAAAGGCCGTTTCCTGTTAGATCACGGAGCGGGTCTCCGTGAATAGCCTGCGAGCCGCTGATCGCGGCACGCAGACTAAATGTAAACGCAGGAGACATTTGTCTCCTTTGTTTACATTGAACGGCGCTGCTGCGCAGCAGCGTTGTAAGGCAGATCGGCGATCCCCGGCCAATCAGCGGCCGGGGATCGCCGCCATGTGACAGAGGACATCCTGTCACAGGCTGCACAGGACGGATAGTGTCCTGTGCAGCCCCGATCACCAGGGGGGACAGGTAGGAGAGGGAGGGGGGGAATTTCGCTGCGGAGGGGGGCTTTGAGGTGCCCCCCGCAAACCTCAGGCAGACAGGAGCGATCAGACCCCCCCTGCACATCATCCCCATAGGGGGGAAAAAAGGGGGGCGATCTGATCGCTCTGCATGCACCCTGATTTGTGCTGGGGGCTGCAGAGCCCACCCAGCACAGATCACAAAAAACAGCGCTGGTCCTTAAGAAGGGGGGGGGGGTAAAGGCTGGGTCATCAAGTGGTTAAACTCACATGTTCAGTTATTTAATATAGACCTTAAATCATTTTCTGATGTGTTTTCCTATACTACACCTGCTGCATCACATTTCCAAAACTACAATAATAATACAGTACATCAAGATTTGTATATTCTCTCTAGTGGTAACATGCATTACGCCTAATCCATCCCGGAACAAACAACTGCTGAGATAAAACTTTAGCCATTTAGCAAATGCTGTGCTTTAATGTTTCACTGAAGACTTGTTGTCTACATAACTTCTACAAATATGTATAACAGTAGAAGGGATTCAAAATACTATCAAAACCACTGTTTAGATTTAGTCAGCTTTTTTTTCCTACCAAAGCAACCACAGTGAAACCATGTCTTCTCAGCCCTCAGCTTGAACTGTAAGTGGTTGCAGCGACTCCACTCAATCTTAGATCAATATTGGAAAATCACATAATGAAATGTTAAAACATTTAAAAGATCCTTCACCTCCAACACTACAAAGGACCTGATTTCTCAAGCACGACAACAGCAACTTGTCACGGCGGTCAATATATTGCACTAGCAATCAGTATTATTATCAGGTTCCTTGTATTAATGTATCAATGATACCAAGTCGCTTTATAAAGCACATTCTTCACAGAAATCCCACAAGGAGCTATGTTGATTATAATAGTAATTAATGATGTTGGATAGTCACATAGATTTTCTGTTGACAGTCAAGTTTGAAGTTAATTAGTCTACTGATTATGATTTGATGATTAATTAGAGATATTTAGTTATATAAAGAGATGTTAATTAGTAATCTAAAAATGTGGGTGTAATTAACCATCTTTTTGCAGAGTGCTGTAATTCTCAGCAAGTTCAATGAAACGTCCTGGCTGTTTCAGGAAGTCAAAGGCAAATACCAGAACATAAATATTAATTGCTGCATGTTAAACATATCTATGCAGTGTTCATACCAAACAGCAGACCAGAACTACAAGAAACCTACTTATTGAAAACAGAGTTTAGTAGAACGTGAATGTATGTTGCTGTCTGAATCTCTACTTGTGTATTCCTTTTGACTGCTTTTTAAAGGACACCTGAAGCGAGAGGAATATGGAGGCTGCCATATTTATTTCCTTTAAAACAATACCTGTCGCCTGGCATAGTTCTGATCTTTACGGCTTCAGTGGAGTCTTAAAGGTGAAAAACCTAATCTATCTTTACTTACTTGGGTCCTTACCTTCTTCCAGCCCCTAGAAGTTATTTTGGTCCCTCGCTGCAGCTTAGGTCCTCTTTGGTGTCCTGCTGGCTGTCCGTAAAGATCGCCGACCGGCTGACAAGTTGGTGCTTCTGTGCATGCGCAGGCGAGCCTGTGCGTGAATATGCCCACGTCACCTGGCGCATACTGAGCATGCAAAGTAGTACTGTGTAAGCACAGTATGCTCCCAGTGATGTGGGTGTGCTGAAGCAACGATCTTTACGGGTGGCCTGCTGGACACCAGGGAGTGTCGGAGCGGTGGTAAGGGACCAAAATGACTTCTAGGGGCTGGAAGAAGCCACAGGTAAGTAAAGATAGATTACATTGTTTGCCTAAGGAGTCCTTCAACAACACAACAGAAACATGCATGCAACAAATCCAGTCACACTTCAGTCAGAAACATCTGATCTGCACGCTTGTTCAGGGTCTATGCTTCAAAGTATTAGAGGCAGCGGATTAGCAGGGCAGCCAGTTCATTTGCATTGTTTACAAAGAAAAACATACGTCAGCCTCCATATCCCTCTCACTTCAGGTGTACTTTAAGCTAAAGCCAGCCCATGCCTTGCCCTTCCTAAACAACCTCCCAAATTCACCACTATGGCAGCATAACACATATGCTTAACCACTTCAGGACTCGGCCTTTACCCCCCCTTAAAGACCAGCACTGATTTAGAAGATCTGTGCTGGGTGGGCTCTACAGCCCCCAGCACAGATCAAACAACAGGCAGAGCGACCAGATCGCCACCCTTTTTTCCCCACTAGGGGGATAATGTGCTGGGGGGGTCTGATCTGTCATGCCTGCGTGTGGCTGGCGGGGGGGGGGGGCACCTCAAAGCCCCCTCCACCGCAGGATTCCCCCTCTCCCTCTCCTCCCTCCCTGCCCCGGAGATCGAAGGCTGCACAGGAACGGATCTGTCCTGTGCAGCCTCTAACAGGCTCCTGCCTGTCATGTGACAGCGATCCCCGGCCGCTGATTGGCCGGGGATCGCTGATCTAGTACAACACTGCTACTGTTAGCAGCGTTGTAAAAATGTAAACAAAGCAGATTATTTCCACTTGTGTTTACATTTACCCTGCGAGCCGCGATCGGCGGCCCGCAGGCTATTCACGGAGCCCCTCGCCGTGAATTGACAGGAAGCAGCCGCTCGCACGAGCGGCTGTTTCCTGATTAATTAGCCTGCAGCCGGCGACGCAGATGTGCGTCGCTGGTCCTGCAGCTACCACTTTGCCGACACGCGTTATGAGTGCGCGGTCGGCAAGTGGTTAAAATGGGTCCTTTAATATTCCGTAGTTTTTCCATGAGATGATTGATTTGCATTTTTCCCACATAATATTTTTCAGGGAATGTTGATTAGCTGAAACAGATCATATTACTATGAAGCATAACACAAACACATTGCTTTCAATCAACACACACATATTGTAATTTCCATCTGTTTCTACGCTTCTTTTACACCTAAAATCCCAATGGGATTCAAATTCCGAATTGTGATACCAATTCTCACTGAATCCTTGCAACACAGGACTAAAAGCACAGAAACAATGCAGCATGTGGGACTTTTTAAAATCACACCAGAATCACCATGAATCTGCATGTAGTGTAAAAGAGCCATCAATCATTTCTCTTAACAACCAATCAAAATCTACATAGGTTTTGAAACAATAGAAGCAATGCTAGAAACAATACAGCAGAAAGAAATTCATTAAATTGTGCATTTCTTCCTGTCTAGTGTTGCCATACCAGGTCATAAAGAGTTAAACATCTTCCCAAAAGACAAACAGACAGTGATAAATAATATATATTCTGTAGACTGCGGAAAAGTTAAAACTTGTGTCACTTACTTTTCTAGTGATATCCCAAGAGTTAACTAAAGCATTTAGTGCCAATGGGAGAGGAAGCGAAGGAAACGTCTTTCCAGTGGAGAGATGGCATATAAAATAGGTAAATTACGCAAAGTTAAAGGAGGATTCTATAAAGTGGGATTGCACTAGACATTACTTTTTACCTTTTTTTTCCCCTTCAAAAGTTAGAAGCAACAAAAGTGCAGAGTGATCGGGACCCGTTTCAGTCAGATTTCTGACCAATACCTAAGAATGGACGTGTGTACACAGGCACAAAAACTGTCCCCTTTAATGTTCGGACGACAGCCGTGTGCTGACAGGGTAAGCATGAACACTATACATTTGTTCATTTGTGTCACTTTAGGATCTGCCATCTCTAAAGGTAGCCACTAATGGTGCAATTTCTAGCGAAAAATCGTTTGAGCGATCAGAAATTCTGATCGGAAGAAAAATGTTTCACTATACCATCAACGAACCAATCTTTGCTTCCTATCTATCACAACCAATCAAGAAAATCCAAATTTTGGTTTGACAAAAATCCAATCGGACGACTATATTCATAATTGTTCATAATTGATTGTGCCCATCAACTAAGGTTATTTTCAACCAATCCGATCAGAATTTCTGATCGCTCTAACGATTTTTCACTAGAAATTGGATCGTTAGTGGCCAGCTTAAGCAACATCATAGGACACCTGAACACATTGCAGATTCTCATCCAATTGATTTTACATTTATTAGTCTACATTTATATGCATTGTGTACATATTTTGCATGTGTTTATTTAGTAGCATATTTTCTAAAGTGCAAATGACGGAATTAGCAGGATCACATGGAAATTTACACTAGTTAAACGCATACAACAAACGAGTTTGCATGCATTAGTAATAATATTTTTCTTTAGCTTCCAATAGGTTTTAATAAAGCATGTTTTTTTTTTTTTGAAAAGGTGTATAGCAGTATGTATGAAAAATGCTCTGAACAGAAACACTTTGTTTAAAGCTAAAATTAATTTCCTATCCTGCACTCCAGAGTGCGGCTCACTGGTCGCGCTGACATCATCCGGACTGTACCAGAGCCACTGCGCCTGCGCAGTACAGTCCAGATGATGTCAGTGCGACTCTGAGGGTCGCTTGTGCAGGCGCAGTGGACATCCTGCGCTGGAGGGGACCCCGGGCCACCAGCGGGGAGCTGTGGCGAGGGCACAGGATGGCTGGCAGGGGCTGGAGGAAGCACCAGGCAAGTGGATTTTTTTATTTTTACACAGCTCAGATGTGTCCTAAAAGATGTATAATTCACTAAATAAATCTTGATCAAGACTGCTTATGCCACAGTTAATGGTTTACTTTTTTAGTTTCAGATCAATAGAGGTAGCCATTTTCTATGCTTCATGCATGCGAATTTACTCCCTCTCCTTTGTGTTCATAGCTTACATGTTACAGATGAAATCCACAATGCTCCTGAATGGCAGACCTTGAGGTTATTTGCCTAGACAAAGCAATGTGATTGAAACTCTATAGCTTCTATAATGCTAATATATTTACTAAATATCTTTGGTAGTGTATACTGGTTGGTATTATATTCTGATTGAATTTAGCAACAAAGAAAAAAAGAATAGTAAACTTGAAAATAGATTTCATTGGATTGACTCTTTTTTTTGTATTTAATTTTATTTTTGTTCATTATATAGCATAACCTCCCATGGTCACTTATGATACGGGGCATGAATCGCAATCCTTCTCCCTCAATTGAGGGACATGGTTTTTAACCCCCTTGGCGGTATGAAAAATACCGCCAGGGGGCAGCGCAGCAGTTTTTTTTTTTATTTATTTTTTTTTAAAGGGAAGGTTCAAGCAAAATAAAAAAAATTAGTTTCACTTACCCGGGGCTTCTACCAGCCCCATGCAGGCATCCTGTGCCCTCGTAGTCACTCACTGCTGCTTCAGTCCCCCGCTGGCAGCTTTCTGACCTCGGAGGTCGGCGGGCCGCATTGCGTACGTTTTTACGCATTCCCGCTAGTGCAAGAACATTAACACATACATTTTTACGCGTTACTGGTTCAATGCGTACATTTTTACGCATTGAACCAGTAATGCGTAAAAATGTATGTGTTAATGTTCCTGCGCTAGTGGGAATGCGTAAAAACGTACGCAATGCGGCCCGCCGACCTCCGAGGTCGGAAAGCTGCCAGCGGGGGACTGGAGCAGCAGTGAGTGACTACGAGGGCACAGGATGGCTGCATGGGGCTGGTAGAAGCCCCGGGTAAGTGAAACTCATTTTTTTATTTTGCTTGGACCTTCCCTTTAAATCATGTAGCGAGCCGAGGGCTCGCTACATGATAGCCGCTGCTCAGCGGCATCCCCCCAGCCCCGCCGATCGCCTCCGGCGATAGGCGATCAGGAAATCCCGTTCAAAGACGTCGGGACGTCATTGGGAGACCCGATCCACCCCTTGGCGCTGCCTGGCACTGATTGGCCAGGCAGCGCAGCGGTCTGGGGGGGGGGGGGGGCGCGCGCCGCACCGGATAGCGGCGATCGGGCGCGCGGCGGCGGCGATCGGGGTGCTGGCGCAGCTAGCAAAGTGCTAGCTGCGTCCAGCAAAAAAAAAATTATGTAAATCGGCCCAGCAGGGCCTGAGCGGCACCCTCCGGCGGCTTACCCCGTGTCACACACGGGGTTACCGCTAAGGAGGTTAATGCCACTATCTTAACCTACCCAGTCTGAAAAGTAGATTTAGCATGGCTATGGCATGATGCTGCAGTGAGCCAAGAGCACATTATATTATGAGTGATGGGGGATCTCTAAAATCCACTGGGGAAGGGGATTTAGAGAAGAGAGAGTGTGAAATCAGCAAGGTGGCTTTGTGGGGCTATTGGGGAGTGGGGGTACCTCATTGGATTTGGTGTAGGGGCAGAAGGGAATGTTGTATGTTGGGCAATGCATTATTTGCTCTATATGTTAACTTTTTTGTTAAAAAAAAACTTTTTAGTATAAGCACCAGCTGGCATCAGCTTAGCAAATGTTATTAAGCAAGCATTTGGTCTGCTACCCCCCAAAAAATTATTTTACATTGGCAAAGACCAAAAATGTTGTTTTAATAGAAATGATAAAAAGGCTCTTTGAGTGGTCTTCCTGACAAAATATTAAGCAGACCTCAGAGTAAATATAGGGGACCTCACTGAAAAGCTAGGCAGTCCTGACTTTAAAGTAAGTAAGAGCAGAAGTCCCTTAGAGAGGGTCTTCCTAACAAAAAACTAGCTAAGCCATTCCTGCCTAAAGGAGGAGTGGTCAGGCCCGAGAACAGAGGTAGATGGCACTTAGAGGGGTCTAGATGGCACTTAGAGCAATAATGATTAGAAGCAGAAGGATCTTGGAGCAGTCTACCTAAATAATCAAGCAAGCCTCAGAGTAGAGGGATCACCGTGAAAAAAAAATAGCTTTAGCACTTTCAAATAATTTTTTCCATTTTTTTAGCAGGGTATTCATAAAGGATTCATGTGTGGCATGAACAGTAAGGGACATAGATGAAAAGGCAGATAAAGCAGTGGAAGATGGAGCTGGGACAACTGCTGTTTTTTATTATTTTAAGATTACCAACATTACATCAACTTGAAACTGATACACCAAGCAAATTATAGACCTTTCAGTATAAAGGTGCGTACACACGTCAGATAAAAGTCTTTGGAAAATGAAAGATCACAGACCAATTTTACCCCCTTTCATGTAGTATGAGAGCCATACTCTACACCAGGGCTGCCCAATAGGTCGATCGCGATCTACCGGTAGATCGCGACCGCCTCCTTGGTAGATCGCGGCCTCTTGGCCGCGTCTCGTTAATGTTTGTTGCGGCCAGCAGCTCGTGTTTAGCTGCTGGCCGCTGGCCAATAGAATGCATGCAGGCGAGGAGAGAGGGAGGAGAGAGGCGGCGCGTCCGCTGCGTCATGGCTGGGGGCGGCGGCGGGCAGCCTGTGTAATGTGCGTGTGTAACGTGCCCGGCGCCGCCCCCAGCCATGACGTAGCGGCCGCGCCGCCTCTCTCTTCGCCGCCGCTTCTCTCCTACATCCCATTGGCCTGCCACAGTCTCTCCTCGCCGCCTCTTCTCCTCCGCCTGCAGGTACATATACCTGGCTAACCTACACTGGGGGGCCCTATACCTGGCTAACCTACACTGGGGGCCCCTATACCTGGCTAACCTACACTGGGGGCCCCTATACCTGGCTAACCTACACTGGGGGCCCCTATACCTGGCTAACCTACACTGAGGGCCCCTATACCTGGCAAACCTACACTGAGGGCCCATATACCTGGCAAACCTACACTGAGGGCCCATATACCTGGCAAACCTACACTGAGGGCCCATATACCTGGCAAACCTACACTGAGGGCCCATATACCTGGCAAACCTACACTGAGGGCCCATATACCTGACTAACCTACACTGAGGGCCCATATACCTGGCTAACCTACACTGAGGGCACGCAACCTATGCTGCAGGCACATATACCTGGCTAACCTACGCGGGGGGGCGTGCTTAGCATTTGAGACGTTGGTAGATCTCCTGGCCTCGGCAAATTTAAAAGTAGCTCGCGAGCCGAAAAAGTGTGGGCACCCCTGCTCTACACAGTTTATTCTATGGAGCTGAACTCCCCATCAGAAAAAAATCTTTGCAAGATGCTGCACACAAAGTCCGCTGTACACATGCAACAGATCAGTATCTGCAAAAGATCTGTTCCTGCAAAAGATCCGTTCCTGCAAACTGCATTCATAGTCTATGATATCTGCAGATCCCATACACACCTTGTTTAATGGACATTCATCTGCAGATCAGCCAATTATCTGCCGATCTGAAGATCCAACCTGGTGGATCTGATCTACAGATAATTGTCCGTTAAACAAGGTGTGTATGAGGTCTGCAGATATCATAGACTATGAATGCAGTTTGCAGGAACGGATCTTTTGCAGGAACAGATCTTTTGCAGATACTGATCTGTTGCATGTGTACAGCGGACTTTGTGTGCAGCATCTTGCAAAGATTTTTATCTGATGGGGAGTTCAGCTCCATAGAATAGACTGTGTAGAGTATGGCTCTCATACTACATGAAAGGGGGTAAAATTGGTCTGTGATCTTTCATTTTCCAAAGACTTTTATCTGACCTTAACTGTATGGACTGTGAGACTATAAATATATGAACACTAAGGGCCATATTCTATTGCTGAACTCGCCAGCGCTAAGCACTGGCGAGTTGTTAACTTAGGCGATGGGGGCATCGCCTAATCTAATTAAACTTTAGACCCCCCAGACGGAAAAGAACTCGCTTGGGCGATATAATCGCCCAGCGAGTTCTTACCACGGAATCCAATTATCCTTATCATGTCTCCGGGAAGTGATGCTTCCCGGCAGACATGAGCGTTAGCTTAGACCTGCAAAAAGCAGGTCTAAACTAGCTAACGCACGTCGTCGCCGCAGCATCTGGGGTCTCCTTTAATAAGGAAACCCCCAGAGCTCCCTGTGTTTAGAAGCCCCCGTGCAGCTCTGCAAAGGCTCCCGTCATACGTACCGCCGCCGATCACCCGACGCCTCTCGCCGCAAAATCTGTCGTGTAATTACAGTGTATCTAACACTGTAATTACTGTGCGCATAGAAGGAGCCCGGGCAAAGCATCTTTGAATCTGCAGCCGGGCTCCCCATTGGTCCGCTGTCTGAGCCATTTTATTGGTTCAGACAGCAGACCAATGGAGAGCCCGGCTGCAGATTCAAAGATGCTTTGCCCGGGCTCCTTCTATGCGAACAGTAATTACAGTGTTAGATACACTGTAATTACACAACGGATTTTGCGGCGAGAGGCGGCGGAGGATCGGCGGCGGTATGTATGACAGGGGAGCCTTTGCAGAGCTGCGCGGGGACTTCTAAACTGTGTGGCGACCCGACGGGGAGCTCTGGGGGTCTCCTTATTAAAGGAGACCCCCAGATGCTGCGGCGGAAGATGTCGGCGGGCGAGTGCGCATGTGTGGGGAGTGAGGCCGTGGTGCTGATGGACAGCACCACAGCGTAAACCTCACTCCCCATCGCTCGGTAAAAGGGAGCATCGCTCAGGCTTTCGCCTGAGTAATGCTCCCTAACGATCGGCCATCGCGCGAAGGATATGGGCAATAGGATTTGCCGGTAATTCTCGCGCGATGGCAAGGTGATAAGTAGCTCGCATCTGCAAGCTACTTATCACCTTGAATAGGATATGGCCCTAAGTGGGGAAATAAAATTTGATGTGCGTTGTATGATTGCGTACATATTCCACTTACATTACAACAGCATGGTTTCATAGAAAAAGAGTTCAGGTACTAAACTGGTCAACCTGCAGTCCAGACGTGACATCCACTTCAGCACATTATGAAACAAAACATACCCTGAACTGATGAGCAGCGGAAATCCTATATCAGACGAGAACGAGACAACATTTGGTCTTCTCCGTTCCCAAAGTATGCAGAGTGTTGTTAGAAAAAAGAGGTGACACAACACAGTGCTAAACATGTTCCCACTTTTTTTGAAATAAGTTGCTAGCGTCAAATAAAAAAAAACAAAAAAAAAAACTCACTTTTTTTTGCAAAACAATAACAATTTCAAATGTCAACATTTGTTCTATTTTCAGGGAAGTTTAATGTTAAAATGATTTGCAAATCATCATATTTTGTTTTTATTACAATTAATCAGGTGTCTACATTTTTTTTGAAAAATAATTGTATGTGCTGCACGCATTAGTAGAAAAAAAATCTGAAGAACAAGGACTTCAGTTACACTTTAAATATACAAATTGTAAGTTAGTTCACGGTAATCGGCTCATGGTTCAGAGTAAATGAATAGTTGGTCTAACTGCAAGGATAGAAATAGCTGCAAAAATTGCCACCCTACTATTTCATATCCTAGGATTTACCCTTCTAACATTCTGAGAACCTGGGTGTGTTTACGTAACCTTGACAATATTTATTCTCTATTTACCTAAATGAGGCAATATGATGATATTTATTGCTCACAATGACTAAATATAGAATTTTCCTGAGCACTCACAGAACCGTAGTGGGAGGTTTTGCTCTAATCTACATCTTTAAACTGACAAGCTAGAGAATTTCTAATGAATGCCTCTTTTCATCTGGATGTCTGTGTGTATTTGACAGTATAAATATTTAGCAATATCGGAGTCAGCTTGTGATTTTACCCAGATGGACTGATTGATGCCTTGATTTGACATTGCCAAAGACAATCCGTGCACTTGTATAAGCAATTCTCCTCTTACTTCCTATGAAGCAATTAGGTGGCCAAATGTAGCAACCCAAAGCAATGGAAATTTGTCTTGTATCAGCTGACAACTCTGTGGGATAAATAAAATATTGTCTTTAAATTATTACTGCTTGGCTTTCATGAATCATGGGATTAAATCGTTGGCTTGTAAAGTACATATAAATTGCTGGGCTTCTTATGTCTGCAATTCTGCAATTTGCACGATCCGTAAGAAAACTAGCTAATCAGTCAGCAAGCATTCACCTTAGGAGGCGAACCTCCCTTTCTTGTCATTTTTGTAAATTACAAAGCGAGGGATCCAGTCTGATGCTGAGAGGCACTGGAAGCCTTGTTGTCAATAACAAATTGCAGTCCACTTAAAACAGCATTAGTTAAGGTTTAATCTTAGATCTAATCAGCTTTTTAAACTTTTAGACAGGATACAAAGAGTAATACTAAAGACTAGTAATAAATCATTTTCTCTGCACTGGGCGGGAACAAAAACACACAGCCTTTTCTTCATTTATTGTTATCTACATACTATAAGGGTAAGCCTACCTAAAATTATATGTTGTAGTTGCTGGGGTGGAATTGATTTTAATAGAACAGCAACCAACATTCTTGTATTAGAATTTCTACATCATAAAAAGGCCAAGGTTAGCCAAAAGAGCTGCATTATCTGCCATCAGCTTTTCTTTAGGAGCAGTAGAGCTGGGTCAGATTGAGCTTCATGGCTATACTGTCTGGTGAGCTGAAAATCCAGGAGCAAGCCACCTGGCTCCAGGTCACATGATTGCAGCACTTACAAAGCCCAGGAGCCATGTGTTAAACAGTAACAGTATCACTAATGTAATACTAGCAGCTGTTTCTCATCAGTGTCTCAGATGTTCGCATTAGAAACATTAACCATCAGTAGAACAGAAAAAAAGTGTGTGGAGCTATCTGTCAATCTATCTATATATCTATACACACATGCACATATACTGTATGTTCCTACATGTTACATATCTAAGGTACTGCAAAGGCCGTAGATTGCAAGAATTAGATTAGTAGATTGGTAGATTACATTTTTGTCGTGTTTTGCAATGAAGACATGTGGCAATAGGTGTTTAAAAAAAAATATTCAAGTTTTTCAATTTTATATGAAGTTTCAGGAACACAATAAAATCTCTGGTACAATTTTGTGACAAAGGTACAAACGAAGCATCAATATAAACATTTCAATATGATTCACATCACTGCCATAGAAAAGATATGCAAATGAGACAACTGTATTTAAAACACAAAACTACCCCCCCCCTCCCTTGTGTCATCTCTGGTTTACCAGAATTGCAATTTTCATGGATTCACACCACCTCCAATCTTCCCAGTGTGCCTTGGAGTTGTTTCATGAGGTACCACTTAGTATCCCTGAAAGGACCCATTAACTCATCAATCTCCCTCTTAGTATAGGATATCAAAATGGATTGCTTCCATTTTTTAAATAAACTTTTGGTTTTCCTATCCTTATGAGTTAAGGCCTCTAATTTGTCTTGTTGGAAGAGGTGAAGTAGCTCCTCCTTGACATCCCACACCGTAGGTGCAGGTGCTCTCCTTTTTACAATTTCTTTCAGAAAAATCATCATAAAATGACTTTCTGAAGAGTTATATCATTTTTTTAGATCATAGATCTACAAAATATTAAATTATTTTACATATAGTAGCAAAAGAAAATCCATTCTGTCTCCAACGACCAGTATCAACATGGTCTCTAGGTAGACCACAAAATAAAATAGTAGCAACTTCCATGATTAAAAATATACTGGTCTTCGATGTAAAACCCATTATTATAGGGAAGTCCACGTTTCATGCGAGAGTCGCACATCATAGGATAGTCGAGGTGCTGGACTGCAAATGATCAAAGCACACAATCCGGAAGGTCTTCACACTCTTCAGCAAAGTCAGTTATTTATTCATAACGTGACAAGCCAGATGTCCATTCAATCGACCAATAAATGTTTCAGGGCCACTGTGGGTCCCCTTTGGATGGTCATTCTGTCAGATACCTTGACAAAGGGGACTCACCATGGCCCCGAAACGTTCATTGGTCGATTGAATGGACATCTGACTTGTCACGTTATGAATAAATAACTGCATTTGCTGAAGTGTGGGGACCTTTTGGATTTTGTCATTATAAGGGGGGAGGGGGGCTAGATATCTAAGTCATAACTTTCCGTTTTTGTCAGTCTATGTATAGAGAAGAAAGGTATAGAGAAACTATCATGTTTTTACTTCTTTGTCCTCTTTCTTCTCAACTAGGGAAGAGACATGGTTGTTCCAAACCTCTTCCATTAGTAAATTAAACAAGCCACTATGATCTTAGTGATCTTCAGAGCTGCATATAATATTTATAGGATTTCCAAAATCTGCGCTGCAGTCTCTAAGCTTTACAAACAATTCCTTTGACTTCATGACTTGATGTTTGCACTGATATGCATTGCATATGATTAGAAAAGGCTCACAGCTGTACAGCTGTGCATATAAGGTACTCCAACTGACAATCAGATTTACCAGAGGTCAGCTTTAAACAATTAGAAGAAATATTTCAGTCTATCAATACAAAGGGATGCGCCTACATTTCAAACGACATAGTAAAGGGTATGAATACTTCCATCAATGTAATATTTTCAGTTTTTTATTTGCAAAAAGAAACAGAATAAATGTTAAAATTCTGTTTTCATATTGTTATAATAGGGTAATGAATGTTAATTTATGAGGAAATAAATTAATTCGAAGGAGTTTAGCAAGAGGTGAAAGAGGAGCTGTGATTAAAAGCACCACATAGTATCAGAAATCTCAATGTGTGTTAGCAAAGTGAGGATACAATACAAGGCCTCCTTGATGACTAATGCAGTAACTAGAGTAAATTGCTTTCAGTGGGTATCAGGTTGGAACAAAGGAGTGAATGGGGGACTGTAGTCCAAAAATATGATTGATAGTTGCTGAGGGAGTTGCTCATTTGAAGAATGGGTGTTGGGATGATAAGGTAGTTCGAAGACGTTAGGATTTTGGGTTGGTTGAAAGGTAAGTAGGACATAGCCGATGATGGGGGTGTGGAGAAAGTGGTGTGATGTAGCACAGATGAGGGATAGCACAAGAGAGGACACCAGGGTAATAGACATGGAGATAGTTAGAAATGGTGAGAAATGAATAGACAGGGTTTGGGAGAGCTTGGCAAGGAGGTGGACACAGCGGTTGAGAGAATAGGTGAGGATTGGGTGGGAGAGAGCCAGGAGAGGTGGCATGTGGCAAGACACAACAGATGATAGGATTGACGAGTGGCCCTAGCAATAGTCTTCTGTTGAAGGGAGTTTGCTTGTTGGACCTTTAAAATATTGTAGCAGCACAAGTCACGTGACTGTACTGCTTATTGGTAGTGTTATTGTATTCAGAACAGTTTCAATATGTCGTATTTTAAAACAGGGGAGTGAGTTAGATTGGAATGGGGGGGGGGGGGGACTTGAAGCTGGAGAAAAGCTTTAACTAATATATCAATCCTAATTAGGATATTAGTAATTATACAATTATTTTTTTTAACTGGGCAACTATGATATTCGGTAGAATTAATATGGCCTCTTACATTATTATCAAACTATGGCCCAGTGCACACCAAAACCGCTAGCAGATCCGAAATACGCTAGCGGTTTTGGGAGCTGATTTCAGAGCGATTCTAGGTATGTTTAGAGAGGTTTTCTAAACACACCTAGCGGTTTTGCGTGCGTTTTTGTGTAGCAGATTACACATATTGTTACAGTAAAAGCTGTTACTGAACAGCTACTGTAACAAAAATGCCTGGCAAACCGCTCTGAACTAGCGTTTTTCAGAGCGGTTTGCGTTTTTACTTTACATTGAGGACGAAACGCTTCCGAAAACCGCAAACGCGCAGCAGGAGGCGCGTTTGCGGCTTGGCAAAAACTGCAAACCGCCGGTGTGCACCATCCCATTGCAATACATTAGACAAGCGTTTTTAGAGGCGGATGCGGCCGGCGGATCGCTCCAAAAACCGCTCGGTGTGCACTGGGCCTTAGTCTGTATCTCTGTCAACTGAGTTTTAGGGGCCTAGTGCAGTGCAAACACCTAGAAGAGCCTGAATGTGTCCTAATTCCTGTCCTGGAGTACCCCTGTGGTTGATGCAGTTCAATCTAAACTTTCTGAACTGCAGTGTGGTAACAGTTAGTGGGATTATCACAAAAGCACAACCAACTGCAATCTATGATAATTGGATGAAAGAAAAAAAAACTGTATTCATCAAGTCTGCTATATCTTCAGTGTCAGCTTAAATGCAAAACTCTTGTGTATGGCTGCAGAAAAGCTGCAAGCCACCAGTGACAGACACACATTTACTTGACCGGGTCATATGGAAGGGACTAGATCATCTGGACAACAACACTATGCACATCTTCAGAATAAACTGCACTATAATAGTACACAGCAACTTGGCTACGTACATTCCCAAGAATTAAATGATTGACAGAACCGCCTGATGTACAACATATTTTATGTATGAGTGCAATACAACACAATATAACACTGGTCATTGCTGGAGTGTTTATTTAACCTACAACCCCTCTTTGTCTTCTATTAACTTATCAAAGGATTTGTATACCTCGGCAATATGAAAGGGCAAAGTACACATAACTCTTCTTGACACAATTATCTGAACATCTTATGTAGGGATGACAGAGCATCACAAAACACCCCATCTAGAAAAGGGAGAAGTAGACATTACAAATATGGTGCTGAAGTGGGGCTGAAGGACGGAGAACAGACTGGACTTCTCTAATACAGAATCACATGATGTTAATTACTTTCCTTTTTTCAAATGCATGATTTATAAAATGGCTTCAAAGGAATATTAGTTTAAAGTAGAACATATGCCATATTAATTTTTGGAGGAAAGTTCCATCCTACTTTGATGACACCCATGCCCAGATTCATAACTACAAATAATACGACCAAACAGGGAAACCTTGATGGGGATACCAATACCCCTCACCCATGGCTTATGCCACGGGGTCATATAGCAAGTGCTGCCACCATAAACTTCCATCTCACCCACAATAAGTGCTGCCACCAATATTCATAGTCCCCTATAACACGTGCATTCACCATAACCCTCCACCTTGCCAATAACAAATGCTGCTACCAGGTGTGGTAACCACTTACCTCACCCCCCACCACCTTAAATGGAGCAACATTTCCCACATAACAAATGCTGTCAACATGCTTTCCCTCACGTCCATAACAGAACAAGAGTAACCCACATTGTTGTCTGCCAGCTTACAAGAACTTGCTCAACTACTAGTCACTGGGCACAATTAGTCATGTGAGGATCAGAATGCATTTATAAATCTTGCAGCCCTGAGAGTTGTAAATTACCATATGAAAGTTCTAAGGTAGAGCAGTAGTAGGACAGGTGAGTATCAGCCACTTTCAAAACAATACAGTGTCAGATATGTACTGGATTATGTATTTGAGGAACATCAGCTCAGTTTATCTTGTGTAAACATTTTGTTTAAAGATCAGAAACCATTCAACATGGAAAATATGAATTAAAATGAGAGGGAATATGTCTTCAAACTACTTTAAATGCTAGTGTGTATAAAAAAGTAATCTTTACAAGCTAAGCAGCTTATATGAAGCTTACACTTCTGTTTTGTTCAGGACTAGGACAGTGTTTTCATCATTCTGCATTACTGTATACCCTCAAAAGTTGAATCCAGCCATGAGGCAGGTGTGGGTGGATGGAGTCTACTACATTAGAGAAATTATGGCTATTTTAGGAGCCGGAGTTCTGCTATAATATAGCGGCACTTCAGTGTGGGATAATTAGCAGCTAGGTAAGAGTTATGAGTAAGTGGGGAAACAGTGTAGGGTCTAGGTAGTGGGGGTTAGTGTTAGCGTAGGTATAGGGGGTGGGGATAGTGTTAGGCGTAGGGTAGGAAAGGGTTCATGTAAGGGATAGGTTACAGTTAAGTCACAGTAGAATATCGGTAAATTTACCGATATTCAAATAAGGATAAGATACATAGTAGAATATTTGTAAATCTGCAGATACTGCCAATGGTTAGATGGTAGAATATCATTAAATTCACAGATATTCTGTTTAACCGGTAAACCAATGCCCATTTTTACTTGCAGCTTTTTAAAATATATGCCTTTTTGGAGGGTTTCTTCAGAGTTCCTGTAAAGATATGGTAGTTAAAATAGATTAAAAAACATGCTTCTACCCAATCTCTGTGCAATCATACATCTCCGAGATGTTGCCAAAGCTTAAGTAGCAGATGCTTGAATGGTTATACTGGCAAGCCGTGGCAGCACACTGGAGTTGGGGTGGTAGAGATAATGCAAGGGGGGGCTGACAAGAAAGACCTCTATGCATTTTGTTATTGGATCGTTGCATTTTTATATGAACCCATTTGTGTGTGTGACTAAGTATTATTGCATATGTTAAACTTAGCTTACCCTCTTCCCAGTAACTAAATTACAGGCTTTCTCATGTGTCACAGCCTGGTATTTAGCCTGGTATTTGGACTTGCGTGAAAAATGATCTAATCCGATAGGCACAGTTTTGAATAAACTGCATTGTTTTACAAAATATGTCATCAGGAAAAATGTATTAAGTCTAATCAGCCAAAATGGTGTGATTCATTACTTAATTTTCAGGGTGCCATGCTATAAATTACATCCAGGCTGCCACAACTAATTTTGCTGTAACGTTCCAGATGACAAATGAAATGTCCAGGTGGCTACAAGTGAAAAGCTTCCATCCTTCTTCCACAGCTGAATATTACTTACTCTAATGATGTATAATGGCCTGCAACAACACTTAACCTGTGCTTTCAATGGCAGCACACACTGTATATTCAGACTTATGAGAAGAAAAACAGCAAATCAAGCAAAAGAATCCTGAGTGGAGATGTTAACTTCCCACATGCCAACATCATTTTTAACTCCCCGTGATATATTGCTGGAAAACTTCTATTTTTGCATTGTACATATAAATGGGGGGACGTGAATAGCTGGCATGTCACACAGCCAGCCATTATTTATGGCCTTGCAATAAAAATATATGTTTTACCTTTAACAATCTACAGACTCCAATCTTGTTTACTTTAGTTTGTCAGAGACAAAATTCACGGCAAGGTAGAAAGAGCTATGGAGAGCTGTTTGTTCTGGGATACAATTACACATGACCAGGGACAGCTCCCTTCCATTCTTGGTGAAAAGTAATAAGACACAGAGATGGATTAGGTTCATGCTCAGAACAGAGCAGCTAGGACAGGCGTCTGATGTCTGTACATACTGCATGCTGATGCTTGCTCACACTGGCAAACACTGCTTGTACTGGCTGTTGCCATTTAAATATTGTGTCAAAGCTTTCTCTTAACTGCTTCACAACTGAGGGGTTTTACCCCTTCAGCATTCGAGCAATTTTCACCTTTCAGCTCTCCTTCCATTCATTCGCCTATAACTTTATCATTACTTATCACAATGAAATGAACTATATCTTGTTTTTTTCGCCACCAATTAGGCTTTCTTTAGGTGGGACATTATGCCAAGAATTATTTTATTCTAAATGTGTTTTAATGGTAAAATAGGAAAACATTTGGACTATAATTTGCTACTGTAATTAAAATCCATGTAACTTATTTACCCATTTGTCCTGGTTATTACACCATTTAAATTCTGTCCCTATCACAATGTTTGGCGCCAATATTTTAGTTGGAAATAAAGGTGCATTTTTTTCAGTTTTACCTCCATCCCTAATTACAAGCCCATCATTTTTAAAGTAACAGTGTTATACCCTCTTGAAATAAATATTTAGAGAGTTCAGTCCCTAAGGTAACTATTTATGGGGGTTTTTTTATTGTAATTTTTTCTTATTACAAAAAAAATTTGGTAACAATTGGGGAGTGTGGGAGATAATGAGTTAATTTATAATGTAAAAGAATGTATTTGTATGTGAAAAATGCATGACTGTAGTTTTACTTTTTGGCCACAAGATGGCCACAGTAATTTTTTGTAAATGGCCCTGTAAGCATAGTAAGTACGCTTACAGGAAGTTCAGTGAGGCTGGGAAACTTTTTTTTTTTTCACAATGATCGTGCAGCTTCTCATAGAAGCAGCCGATAATTGCTAGGAGGCTTAGATCAATGAACGGGAACTGTTTTTCCCGTTCATTGAGCTCCGGGCGAGCGGGCGGCGGCGTGCACGCCCACAAGCGAGTGGGAGCACGGACAGCGGCGGTAGCAGCGGGGGTGCATATATGTACGCCCCGGGTGGGGAAATTAAGTTAAAAGGGGCGTAGATATACTGTACCTGGGTAGCGAAGTGGTTAAATACAGTGTACATAGGAAACTGACTCTTTTTGCCAATGATTGAACAAGACTCTTCTTTACAGAATGTAAGCCTTCCAGGGTAATAACCAGAGTTTAGAAGGTGCACAGCCAGCATCTTATTAAATAGCGACCGTGATGGCCTGTACCTGTGACACCGCTGCATGTAGTGATGTCAGTGGTGTCACGTGTTGTAGGCGATCAAAGTGGTAATTAAAAAGATGCCATGCAGAGGATGAGGCAAGAAGTTGCGCCGCTAGCATGTGAACCTGCAACACTCACCACGGGCTCGGGGGTACAAATACACTTGGGGGGAGACAGGCCAGGGGTCTGTCAGTCGTTAGAAAGTCAAACACTGTTACCGCCATGCACCTGATCGAGCCCTCATGATCGAGATTTTTCAGCACTCCCCATCAATCCTTTTGACCGATTTTGGATGCAAATCGATCAAAGCGGTATATAGGGTGGTCATGTTGCGTTATTGATCTCTGCCAGATTCAATCATTATGATCGAATTGGCCAGATATAATGCCAAAAATTGAATAATGTATGGGCACCCTTACCCTCTACACCCCATACAATCAGCATCAATGGCCCCAATACACACACATTAAAGTGAGAAGAGGTCCGATTATCATGCTCCTCTCATCGCCATACTTTTAATTTGATTGGTTCAGAGCACCTTTGTGTTTCTATGTTCTACCACCAGCAGAAAGCAGTGTGCGAGACCCTTCCCTCCCAATCAGCAGTACGCAGCATTTGTGAACCTACCTTTCCAACCAACAGCATCCAGAGTGTGCCAACTTCACTTCCCACTAGCAGCACACACCGTGCAGTACCCTCCCTCTCCACCCGTAACACCCAATCTGTGTCACCCTGTTAATGCTGTAACTATGTAAATTAAGTACACCAGAGAGAAAATGTGTGCATCAACCAAGTGAACCTGACAAATCTGGCTTTGCAAATTTGGCCTATTGGCTAATCACGAGACATTGCTCATGCAAATATGCATTTGCTTTCGCATGCCAAAATATGCAAGGTCAAAAACCGAGGAGGCTTCCCAATGTCCCCGGTTGTATGGGGGCATTGGGAAGCCTCCTCGTGGCGCCCCTGGATAGTGCTAATGTAGCATGAACTAATTCCCGCAGGGCGATTGCTTTGCGGTTTTGGTTTTTGACCCTGCATATTTTGGCATGCGAAAGAAAATGCATATTTGCATGAGCAATGTCTCGTGATTAGCCAATAGGCCAAATTTGCAAAGCCAGATTTGTCAGGTTCACTTGGTTGATGCACACATTTTCTCTCTGGTGTAATTAGCATTGCATTTTCTTTCCTTTGGAGGCAAGTGGTGAATGGCTTGTTTTAGGAGGTGAGAGCTCTAGAGCAGGCTGTTTGCGCCTGTCCTCCCCTTATGTGTCGCGCCCAGGTCATGCGCATGTAGCAAAACGCAATGGACGTTAAGGTAAGTGCCTGTTTTTAATTTTGGGAGGTGTGTGCGGGTGGCTCTTCCCGGCGCTGGCCACGCTGGGGAGATCGCCTGCACCTCCCAGCCTCCCCCTCCGGGGTGCCGCTGTGTGGGTTCCAGGCAGTGAGAAAGCCTGGGACCCCCGTGGCCCCCCGGTTGTATGGGGGCATTGGGAAGCCTCCTCGTGGCGCCCCTGGATAGTGCTAATGTAGCATGAACTAATTCCCGCAGGGCGATTGCTTTGTGGTTTTGGTTTTTGACCCTGCATATTTTGGCATGCGAAAGCAAATGCATATTTGCATGAGCAATGTCTCGTGATTAGCCAATAGGCCAAATTTGCAAAGCCAGATTTGTCAGGTTCACTTGGTTGATGCACACATTTTCTCTCTGGTGTAATTAACTATGTAAATTAACACAGCAGCAGCTGCAAGTGAAGTATCACAGTAGTGATATTTCACAGGACCCCCCGCAGTTTTTAAGTTTCACTTGTATTTGTGTATGTGTGTGTGTTTATGTATGTGTGATTGCAATGGAAACAGAGGCGCCAGCAGAAAAAAAATTGATCATAGGTAAAAACAGATAAAAGTTGGGGGGCAAGGGTGGACTTACCTCCCCAAAACCAAAACACAACCATTATGTATAGCTTAACTTCTTGCCGACCGCGTCACGCCAGTAGGCGTGGCCGCGGCGGCAGCCCCTGGACCGCCTAACGCCAATTGGCGTAAAGTCCTGGGGCTCTGTTTTGCAGGAGATCGCGCGCAGGCTGCGCGCGCATCTCCTGCTTGGGGGGCGGAGCTCCGCCCCGCCTTCAGTCTCCGAGCGGCTATTGCCGCTCGGGAGACCGGTAGACGGCGTGATCGCCGTCTATTTACTTTGTGCAGCGCTGCGATCAGCAGCAGCGCTGCACTGGGGACAGCCGTGTGACACGGCTGTCCCCATGGGGGACAAGAGAGCGATCGGCTCTCATAGGCAGAAGCCTATGACAGCCGATCGCCATATTTGGCCGGCTGTGGGGAGGGAGGGAGGGAGGGAGGGAGGGAAGGGAGTTAAAGAAACAGGGTTTTTTTTAAAAAAAAAAACAAACAATAATATTTATTAAAAAAAAAAATAAACATGGGGGGAGCGATCAGACCCCACCAACAGAGAGCTCTGTTGGTGGGGAGAAAAGGGGGGGGGAATCACTTGTGTGCTGAGTTATGCGGCCCTGCAGCTTGGCCTTAAAGCTGCAGTGGCCATTTTAGCTAAAAAATGCCTGGTCACTAGGGGGGTTTAGCCCTGCAGTCCTCAAGAGGTTAAACAAGATTTAATTGTACTCCAGAACAAATGCAACGCGTTTCGCGGGTCTCTAGCCCGCTTCCTCAGGCAATAATATAGGTAGGAGTAACTCAGAAGTTGTGCAGCCAAGTACACCACCTCTGTGGATGGGTGAACACCCCTTCTTTCCTTCTACAGAGAGCGACTTTTTAGCCTGAGTGGGGACAGGCCTAATATCCCCATAAGTGCTTTAAGTGGTTGCCTGAACCCGGGAACTCATACTTGTGAGTATATATCTGTTTGCTGCTAACTTGGCATTCCTTTTATCATCAATAATACACTATTGGGGGCTCTCAATTGTGTTTTTCCTTTCTTTTACATGTATGTGTGATCGTTTTTATTTTATTACATTTAGAAAATTGCTGCTGTTGCAGAAAAGCATTGAAGTGTTTCCTCATAGGTGTGGGATAAAAACAAATGCCTTTCTGCTCGTTTACTTCAAAATAATTCTTCTGCCTGTGTTTTTTTTAAGAGATCAACTCAAAGGGGAAAACCTGGATACACGAACAGCAGAAAAAAAAACCTCTGTCCTTGCAAGACTATTTTTTTTAAGAATCTGATTAGTTCTCATGCTGCAGTACTAGGTATTCTACTTTTGCCAAGGGCCAGCTATTATTATTAACATCATTTGTCTGAATCATTACACTGCACCTTGGTTCAGCACACACTATGAAGATGGCATGGTAATAAATGACCGCAGGATTCTTTCTTGCATCGGCCTCTTTTTATCTGCCACCTCTCCACCGTCAGCTCCATCTTTCTGAACCTCTCTGAATCCCCAAAAGGGACGGGGTGTCTATTTGTTTTCCAGTAGGTTACCACTCTGTCTATTGTTGTTTGCACTAAAGGGTAAGAATTCAATTCATTCTTGTGACATAAAAGCACTGATACAGTAAATTTTTTGCCCTAGAGAAAACAAAAACAAAGTTGCAGAATATGGGCTTAAGAAGTGAAGCTGGAGTGTGAGCGTGATGGAGATTTCTGAGGCTGTTTATTTCTGAAGGAAGAATGAGAATTTCTTTTATTTCTCTTTTGTACCTATATCATTGTTCCCAAGCTCACAAACTGGAACTGGTTGTAATCTTTTTTTACAGGAGTATTTACTAAGCAAGGTATGTATAAAAATAAAAGAGAGTGTAAATGTAACCGTTACAGGTAAACCACAGGTGCGTGCTTTTAAAATATATAAGCTTTTTTTTTTACAGCTTTTTTGTTTTGTTTTGTTTTAATTGTTCGGTTTTAAGCACTTTTATACTGATCACTCAGGTTTAAGTGCTTGGATATCTTCAATACTAACACCTTTGGTGTTCATTTATTAGATATAACACACACAGGTGTACTCGATCTCATGATCCGAAAAAAATTACCATATGTCATAAACAGTTACAAGGGTTTATTTCTTTGAGTTTGCATATGCACAAACTAGCGCAAAGCTTGCATACATGGAATTAATATATGATTAAGAATGATTAAATTGGACTTGAACTCTTGCACTGTACAGAAGGAAAACAGAGAAATCCACCCTGTATGAATTCAGAGAGTCTAGCCTGTCTAATCCCCCTTCATTTGTGTCTAATAACAAGTGTAATTTGATTTCTCGGCAGCCTCGGCAGAGTGGCTAATTTGTAAACACATGATGTTAAGCTAATGTCTGCTTCCATGAAAGCAGGGTGTACACACACTGCCGATTTACTGAAGGGTTTCTATCAGCTGTAACAAATAAATGTTTTTCTTTAAAGGTGATTATGCTGGTGCTTATCTTGTAGATCAGAGAGGAAGTTTTGAGTTCAGGCCCGCTTTAAGAATAACCTAAAAGGACTAGAGTTTTCTAATACAGGACTTAAAGGGATACTTAAGTCAAAAATAAAAAATGATTTTTACTCACCTGGGGCATCCCTCAGCCCCCTGAAGCTGTATGGTGCCCTCGCAGCCTGGCTCCGATCCTCCTGTCCCAGCCAGGGGCTACTTCTGGGTTCGGCGACAGCCGCTGACAGGCTGGGAACGCGAGTGATTCTCCGCGTTCCCAGCCGCTATATCACCCTCTATGCTGCCATAGCGTATATGTTCTCCTCTATAGCAGCATAGAGGGTGATATAACGCCTGGGAACGTGGAGAATCACTTTCGTTCCCAGCCTGTCGGCGGCTGTCGCCGAACCCAGAAGTAGCCGCCGGCGGGGACAGGAGGATCGGAGCGAGGCTGCGAGGGCACCATACAGCTTCAGGGGGCTGAGGGATGCCCCAGGTGAGTAAAAATCATTTTTTATTTTTGACTTAAGTATCCCTTTAAGGACTAACCTCACATCTGCAGGAAGCAGGTTTCAAACAAATAGTGTCTTTGTCATGTAACAAAGGAACCCAAGTCTTTAAAACATTGAAATCTCAGTACTTTCAGACCATATTTCAGGCTTCAGAAGGTGTGATAAATCCTCAGGTAACTGCACCTTGGTGTTATAATCAACCTGGCCACCCTATGCATTGGACATGGATTTTTTTTTATGCTACAAATGTACTGATGTATTTATTTATTCTTTTTTTTTTCAGAAATAGGAAAAAAAATTGCCAAAAGTATTGAAGTAAAAAATGTTTAATTTTCACCAGAAAAGACTGATGTTTTCATTTGTGTACAATACTATGGTATGTGCATGCCGCGGTGAAGCGACTTCACCGCTTGGCTTCACTGCTTTGGCCGCCTCCTTACGATTTCTGCACATGCCTCTATGCTCTATGTAATTAGCCAGCACGTTTTATTTGATATTAGTGGCTATATTTTCTCATATCTGCATATGCATTAGTTGCACTTGCGACTTGTAATTTGTATATGCCATGTACATTCAAGCTGTATTATTGAACGTTGCTGAGCCATTTGTCACACTGTTTGTAACTGTCTCTGTGCTATTTATTCATATGTTTGACTGTATCTGTTAGTCCACTGTATATAATATACTCCTTTTTGCATCAGAAATTACATGGTGTGCGTGCTTTTGTATATATTTATTGCCTACTATTTATGCATAGCACCCGGGTTTAATTTATGCAAATGACCTTTACCTGTGCAAGGTGTGCATCCTCATGAGATTTGTATCCCCTTCTGTTACACTCACCAGCCCAACAAGCCTTTCTATGTAACACCATGAAAGAGTTTTTCCTTATTGTCCCTTGCCATAATTCAAATCTTACAAACAGTCTCAAAGATTGTGATCCTCTAGGTCGTCTGTAAATCTTGCATGAAGAGGGACCCTGCAATGACCGTCTGCACTGCCCCTATGCTGTTCTGCAAAAAGAGCCATGGCACAAGCATCCTTGAATTTCTGGAGAAACTAGCAAGTCACAGCATCCTTTGCCAAAACGGGTTACCTTTAATCCCAGTACAATATAGACATGGTGGTCAGCAGTGGGGGTGGTTCACCACTGCTGACCACCATATTTGTATTATGCTGTGATTAAAGGTATCCTGTTTTTGCAAAGGATGCTGTACCTTGCTCGTTTCTCCTGTTTTATTGCACAGAATGTCTACTCTCTGCAGAGTGCACACATCTGAAGGGTGAATCCGGCATTGCCTGTTGCATATTCCAGCTGCATCTAGTGCCAGTCTATAATCTACTTTGTGCATTATCCTTGAAGACCTAATAGGTTCCTGTTAGGGCTCCCCATTGGTCTATTGGTCTAGTGATAGTTGGCTAAGGGAAACTGTTTACTGTGTGAGGTGGGGAGGATACAATTATGATTCTGGTCTGAGTCTCACTCCATAACCAGTTGCACATAAATTCACTTTAAAGCAAATGCCTGGAAAAGTACATACATACAGCCAACTGTGAGTGATTTTGTTTGTTTAGCCACAACTTCAGTCTTGCACATGCCCAGTACAAGGAGAGGTTATTTCACAAGCTCTTGTTGACTATGTTTAAGGGACCAGTGCTGAAGTGGAGGGCTTGAGGAGGACTATTGAAGCCTATAAACTATCCAGAGGTATCACAACCATGGTATCACGGTTGCACTGATGGTCATTCATAATTCATCCTGGTAATGAGGGTGTTACAGTAGAAATGAGGACAACCAACAAGTAATATTTGTGACTGAAAAGGTCTTTACTTTATGATGATAGGTATTGAAAGAAAAAGTTTCTGCCTTTTCCCCAGGACTATACATTAATCTGTTGATCCACCAGGCACCAGAAAAAAAACTGCTGCTAGCTAGACATCGAACAATCTCCTTACATTCTTCTCACCAACAAGCATCAGCACTCATGTAGTGAAGGCAGCAATTCATATCCATTCCAGTCTCTAAGCCCAAACTCCACCCTAAAACAGTACAATTGTGTGCAGTCTGGAAGTATTGAGGAAGACATAACAATGCCGGAGGCTCAGCACACTTTCTACCAAAGCATAATGAGACATAAGGAATGAAAAAGCCAAGTGAAGCCCTTGTTTCATACATGCCATACAAAGATGACAAGAGCAACCAGATGTGCACATCAATTCAGTGTATTACCAACCTTTTACAACACTGTGATTTAAAAAAAGCGGGGAATACATTTGTAGAAAAAACAAGAATTTTTTTAAAAAATTATCTCACCAATATTTATTCTGCATTCCCTATTGTGGATAAAACATCTCCTGAATATCCTTACACTAAAACACATTTGTATCCTTCAATCTCTGCAAGCTGTGATTTCCATTTTTCCCCAAGTCTTCATATGGAACTGTGCAGGCTATTAGTTGTGTATGTCATAACACTACTGCAGTGACAGCTAACTCTAGTGACCTTAAACATCACATATTCTAAACTTGAGTTCTCAAGACCTGCTTACAAGCTATGCATTAAGGACACCTTTATCTAAGCACAGGTGCTGCAGTCATCCAACATGTCAGATTGATGTATACCTCTGTGCTCTAGTAGAGTTATCTTTAAAACCTATGACCATGCTAAAATATAGCAAACCTAAACATACAGTATATAAATGTAACATAAGTGTAAAGCTCTAACACTCGGACTGTACAAGCAAGGTTCACTCGTCATTCTGCAAAGGACACAAAAGACATTCTCTTGCTTAGCAAATCTCATCACCCATTATGTAAGCAGATATTTAATAAGAAAAAGTACTATAGATGTATATTTGCAGAGAAACTGAAGATTAATCTTATGGATAAACAGAAATCAGAACTCAACTGTTATACAGGAACAATAACTACGTAAGGACCAGTTTGAGGGACACAGATCCGAAGAACTTCTACACTATCCGGCTCTGCTAGTTTTCTATTTGCATGTTCCTTAATCCAAGAGTGCATAATCAGAGAGTTTAGTCTTTAGAATATGGTTTCCTGAACTGCCTATTACTTATATGCAGCACGGGGGCCTTGGGCATGTCCCGTATTCCCTCAGATAACAGGGAGACTGACTGCCAAGTTCACCTTTCTGGACCTACATTACTGTTAGCTAGTATTCATAAATTCAAGTCCCTCTTATCGTAATGGCAGCAATGTAAACAATCAGCGCTGAGAAACTGTTTAGAGCACAAGGCATGCCAAGTGTTTTACAAGTGACACACACTGTCATTATCAACATAATCATCTGATGCTTTCACGTTCCTTTCTTAAAGAGAACTGGAGGTATCACAAAGTTAAAAAAGTAAGTGCCTTAGGAGAGGGACGCCTCTGGATCCTTCTCATGCTGTCCTCCTCTCCCCCGCCACTCACAGGGACCCTCCTTAACATCAGGGCTTCTCTTCTCTTCTGGCACGAGCGCGGCAATGCTGCAACCGCATGAGCACAGTTGTGCCTGTGCAGTAGCATGGAGACGCTCGTTAAGGAGCAGCTCTGAGATCAGAATAGTTGGGAAATGCAGTGCTGTCCAGGAGGGGGCATGGCATATGCTGATGTTAATTTCAGTATGTGGAGTTGGGCTAAACTTGCAAATCACAGTACAATACAGTTAAACCCACCACATATACACTGGTTGGTTTGACTGCATTTTTACTGCTGCTTGCATTTACCAAACACAGCATGTTTATTCAAAACAAATTCAAAATGAGGAGGAAATCCATCACTCTAAACCTTTCAAGCCACTCTTCTATGGACGGACATATGCCATGCAGCTCCAAGACCTCTGGGAACTACACAGCTGCACTCAGGCATGCTCTCCGCCAGTTTCCTGTTGCCAGTTTTTCTAATACTACTAGAGGTCACCCGTTATCTGCCACTAGCCATCACCTGCTATCTGCAACTACCCATCACCCACTACCCTTTTATACGGAAGGGGAATCACCACTTTATTCTTTTAGGCTGCTTACACACCAAGACATTACAGGCGCACGTTAGTGCGCCTGTAACGCTCCCCCAACGCACAGCAATGTAACACAAGTGGGCTGTTCACACAGCCCACGTTGCGTTACATGTAACGCTGCACGTTCTGTGCAAAGTGCAGCATGCTACGGCGTTGGAGCGGCTATAGCCGCGTTAGACTGTTTGCACATGCGCAGTGGGGGGCGGAGAGGAGGCGGGGAGAGCCAGCTACAGTAGCCGCGCACATGGCTACTTAATATTCACTGCACTGGCGGGCGCTGATTGGCCGGCGGGACCACGTGATGCGGAGTGTCTCGCTCCGCATCACGTGGTCCCGCTGGCCAATGAGCGCCACTCTGGGAGACATTATAGGACTCGAGCCGCCTAACGCGGCTCACTCTACCGTCGGCTCTTGCAGCACCATACGTTGTGTTAGGTGCACGTTATGCGACCTTAACGTGCCACCTAATGCAACGTCTTGGTGTGCAAGAAGCCTTAATGGGGAGAAGCACTTGGCCAGAAGACCAACAGACTTATGTGAGTTCACCAATTTGCCTCAGGGAAAAGGAGCTTGTGTTCATAACCAGAGCAGGTTGTCCGATGGAGCTAAACCAGATGGACTTGGGAACAAGCATCTAGCAGTACCAAATGTTAAGGGGGTTTATCTGCAAGGGCACTTCCCAGCTTGCCAATAAAAATTGTCTTTATTTAGGTGAATTTCCAATGCCAGTGCACACAAAATAACAGCCCCATAGTACCTGGATTCAGTGTCAAAGTCAATACAGCAAAACGTGAGTTTTGATTAGGGTTAGTGGTTAGGACTCCTATAGAACAGTTAGGGAGTACAGCAAGGGAAGACTAGATTTAAATACTAGGGTTAAAAAACTAGGTTTAGGCATTCGAAAAAGGGAGGTAAGGGTTAGACATTAGGAAAAGTTAAAGTGAACTTAAATAGGAACTCCAGTAAAAATAATGTAATAAAAAAGTGCTTCATTTTTACAATAATTATGTATAAATGATTTAGTCAGTGGTTGCCCATTGTAAAAAATTTTAAATCCCTAATTTACATTCTAACATTTATTACATGGTGACATTTTTACTGTTGGCGGGTAATGTAGCTGCTCCTTGTTTTTGTTGTTTTGTAAACAGCTATTTCCCACAATGCAGCAAGGTTCACAGAAAGGAAACTGCCAGGAGTACGTACTTTTCTTGTGGGAGGGGTTTCACCACAATATTAGTCATACAGCGCCCCCTGATGGTCTGTTTGTGAAAAGGAATAGATTTCTCATGTAAAAGGGGGTATCAGCTACTGATTGGGATAAAGTTCAATTCTTGGTCGGAGTTTCTCTTTAATGTTAGGGGGAGAGGTTAGGATTAAGCATCAGGAAAGGGGTTAATGTTGGGAGGGGGGGGGAATTATTGGTTAAAATTGGGTGGGAGGTTATGGCTAGATTAGGATTAGGTAAACATCAGGGACGAGCCTCAAAATACTGAGGAAAAAATGCACTGCATAATTTAAGCACCAGACCAACAGGATTTTATTCCCCAAAGTCTTGCTCACTCTAAAACCACCAACTCATGCCTTATACTTATCCCCAGGATATGCTTTACAAAAAAGTTAAGGACAGGACAGGGTATTTTCTTCCCTCTAGTTCAAGATCACATGATATAAACAAACACCAAGGCCTCAATTCATTAAGCTTTATCAAACACTTTATCAAACGTTTGATAATTTACCTCATGAGTAAAATATAATTTTGAATTCACTAAGGTGTTATAGATTTATTGAACATTTTATCGATACAAAATTTGATAAATCTATAACACCTTTCTGAATTCAAAATTAGGTAAATTATCAAACGTTCGATAAAGTGTTCGGTAAAGCTTAGTGAATTGAGGCCCTTGTGTTGTACTGTGAGTGGTACCAGTACTCATATGAAATCACAATGAAACCCAAGAATAAAAGGATAGTGTGTTTCTTTTGGGAGGAAGGCTTGAAAGAGGAACCTGAGGCAAAACCAATATTCCACAAGGACATTTCCAGGTAAGTGGGTACCTTTAGGCCCCTTTCACACTTACCGCATCGATCTATGTTGCAAGCTGCTACCAGTCACAATGGCTATTAGTATCAATGAGACTAATCACACTACCCACCATGTGATGTGATGCAGCAGAAGTAGCTAAATCCATGCTAGGCTTCCCCAAACTATGTAGTACGTTGCCACATGATCCGTGCCTCTGCATGATCCGTGCCGCCGCATGATCTGTGCCTCCGCATGATCCGTGCCTCCGCATGATCTGTGCCTCCGCATGATCTGTGCCTCCGCATGATCTGTGCCTCCGCAGGGAATATGCAGCAATGAAAATATATGGTAACACATGGCACAATAAGTGTGCACAAGCAATCATGGCAGTGGCACAGCACACTTGTACAGAGCAAAAGTAAACCAGTGATGTAGTTTCTGTCCAGCAGGGACTATGTCACTGAGCGGGGGGAGGCGCTACGCACATTACCCGGTCAGCAGGCTCTGTCACAGGGTAATATTAAAGGGATATTGTGTGGTGCGATCGTCCTGCCCCAGGAGGATCGCTCTGCACCAATTGTGAAAGTAGCCTTAAAGAGAACCTGAAGCGAGAGGTATATGCCATATTTATTTCCTTTTATACAATACTAATTGCCTGGCTGTCCTGCTGATCATTCAGCATCAGTAATGTCTGCATCACACACCTGAAACAAGCATGCAGCTAATCTTTACATTTTTGTCAGAAACATCTTATCAGAATGCTTGTTCAGGGTCTATAACAAAAAGCATTGGAGGCAATTGATCAACAGGATAGCCAGGCAACTGCTATTGTTTAAAAGGGAATAAATATGGCAGTTGTTATATCCCTCTCACTTAAAGGGACACTTAAAGAGAATCTGTACTCTAAAATTCTTACAATAAAAAGCATACCATTCTATTCATTATAGGTAAAAACAGATAAAAGTTGGGGGGCAAGGGTGGGCTTACCTCCCCAAAACCAAACACAACCACTATGTATGGTTTAAACAAGATTTAATTGTACTCCAGAACAAATGCAACGCGTTTCACGGGTCTCAGGTGCTGTACTTGGCTATACAAACTTCTGAGTTACTCCTACCTGTATTACTGCCTGAGGAAGCGGGCTAGAGACCCGCGAAGCACGTTGCATTTGTTCTGGAGTACAATTAAATCTTGTTTAAACCATACATAGTGGTTGTGTTTGGTTTTGGGGAGGTAAGCCCACCTTTGCCCCCCAACTTTTATCTGTTTTTAGCTATGATCAATTTTTACTTTGCTGGCGCCTCTGTTTCTATTGCAATTATTGTTCTCCACCTGGTGGATGGATGAACATCCCTTCTTTCCTTCTACAGAAAGCGACTTTTTAGCCTGAGTGGGGACAGGCCTAATATCCCCATAAGTGTTTTAAGTGGTTGCCTGAACCCGGCAACCCATACTTGTGAGTATATTTCTAATTGCTGCTACCTTGGCACTCCTTTTATCATCAATAATACACTGTTGGGGGCTCTCGGTTGTGTTTTTCCTTTCTTTTACATTCCATTCATTATGTTCTCCTGGTCCCCTCTGTGCTGTTTCTGCCACTACCTGTTGCAATCCTGGCTTGTAATTGTCAGTTTTAGGCAGTGTTTACAAACAAAAAACATGGCTGCTAACCAGCATGTGATAGGCTGAGAGAAGCTCAGTCTGTGACTCATACAGAGCCTGCAGGGGGCGTGGAGAGGGTGTATATAGCTTCTACCTATCACAAGCAGCACAGCACATTCCAGCCTGAGTGCCTGTGCCCGACAAAGCCATCAAAGGAAAAAAGATTAGATTATATAACAGAGATAATACAGCCACTGTGCAACTAGGAAAGGCTGCAGTAAGACAGACCACATTAGAACAGGTATAGGCACCGGACAGCTGCAGGGGGGCTGGTAGAAGCCCCAGGTGAATAAAACTCATTATTTGTTGGTTGCCTTAAGTGTCCCTTTAAGGTGTCTTTAGGTGGGTTTTACCTGGCCATTGCCCCCATATCATCACACCTCTCAAAACATCAATCATATGACCTTGCAGCAGAGTGCGCCGACATGGTTATATGCATAGCACCGATCCCCCCCCCCCCACCGCATGCCCTCGCCCAATGACATACACCATGCTGGAAAGGAAGTACATCACTGGGATGCATACATTTGAAAAAGTAGCAAGCTAATTTAGGCATGACGTTAAATATCGATATTACTAGCAATATCGGTAAACAACAATTTAAGTGCAATGTTAAATAACAAAATCGAAAACAAAAAACGGCAAATAACGATTTCACTACGGTATTACATTATCAGTAAATTTACAGATACTGTTGAACCTAACTATAGCCTAACCTCTCCCTAGTCCCACACAGAACCCTCCCCTGGTGGTGCCTAACCCTAAAACCCCCCTGGTGGTGCCTAACCATAAAACCACCCTTGTGGTGCCTAACCCTAAGACTCCCTTTGATGTTGCCTAACTCAAAAACCACCCTGGTGGTGCCTAACCCTAAGACGCACCTGGTGGTGCCTAACCCTAAGACCTCCCTGGTGATGCCTAACCCTAAGTCCCCCTTAGTGGTGCCTAACCTAAGACCCCCGTGGTAGTGCCTAACCCTAAGACCCCCTTAGTGGTGCCTAATTATAACACCCCCTGATCCTCACTACCAATAATATGATAAATTTCAATTTAATTGCAGCCGCCCGCAAAATAGCATAACGGCTTTCTATATTACGATAATTGACAATTATGCCCTCATATATCGATAAATAACAATTGCGCCCATTTTTGGACGCAACTTTTTCAACTGCTCCTACTGGGAATCCCAGGTTTTCCTATTGCATTCCTGTCGTTTTGCGCATGCGCACTACCTCCATCAACATATTATACATTACTACCGCTACTTCAATGTGGAAGTCCAATGCTAGCATGCTCTTTGACTTTGCGGCAGCCGATCGGGCACTTCCGACGCAATGTGCCTTGCATTGCAATTTTGTAACCTGCGACAAAACAGGGTGGATGAACTGGTAAGAGATTTCTAAACCAGTTCACAGAAGTGTGAATTCTGCTTCTCTGCAATTTTGACACATGGTGTGCATCACAAGATATGTTGCTGACACAGTCAAAAGGCAGGTAGAATACATTCCACATTGTTCACTCAACACTCCTAATGAGTGTTAAATTATGAAAATGCAGCTATCTTCTGAAAACAAATAGATTCACTGCTGCTCTATATCCAGCTACAACATGACAAACTATGTTCTTATACAAACATATTTCCCCTGAATTAATTTCCTACACATGCTGTACATTAACCGCATGGAGCACAAATCATGGGCTCAAGTGTCCTAAATCACAAACAGCAAACTAGACTGTTGCCGTCACTGCATTTACAAGCACATCACTCTGTGGCATTGGACCACTACAATTTGTTTTATTAACCTCATCTAATGCTTAAAACTAACCAAAGAAATGTAAACATTGGGAGCCTCGGGGAATGTTAGTTATGTCAATGTGTAAGCACGTTTAAACAACTGAATTTCAGTGTTAAGGATGGTAAAATACAGGAGGAATAATGTGATTTACAGAATTGCTGATTTTACATCTTACAGTCATTAACTGTATGTAGCTCTAACAAAATGATGTTGTGTATAATGCTCATTGCAATTAGAATGTAGCACAGTTCTGCCAGAAATTAAGAAGTTATGACTTGAAAAACACTGGCTAATCTAGCTTGTGTTAAGATGGATTTTTAATGAAAGTTTAATGAATGATAAATACTTGTTTCTTGATAAATGTTTAATTATGCCAATAATTACCAACTGCTGAAAAGCACTGTTGTGTTAATAACGACATTTTAGTACACAAGCTTTTATTTATTTATTTTTTTATGAATCGTAGCGCTATAAAGATACAAAAAAAAAATACAGAAATTCTTTGGGCCAAAGCAAATGAAAAAAAAAGCAACAAACATATTCCAGAGACTGTAAGTACTTCACAATGGACAAGGCAAAGGAATCTGAAGTCCTGTGAATGTAGCTCTGCATAGCATGGAGCCATCTAATGGTTGTTTATGCAACACACAGCAGGGCTGATGCTGCTGGTAATGAGACTGCTTTTGCTGCATTCATAAAGTAAAAGTGCACATAATATACAAGAAAACATCAAAAAGGGGCATTTAATATACAAGAAACCTACAAAAAGGCAAATCATGATTGTAAAATGCTGAAGTTAAAGAAACTGAATTCAATTTTAGAATGGATGTGCTGTTTTTATGAATGCTAGAAATAGCTACATGTTAAAGGGGTTGTCCAGGTTGCCAGCAAAGTATATTGGTAATATGTAACTGTGAGAATCTGCTCAGCTGCCTGTGCAGACAGGCAGCGTTTTGACCACTGTTCACGTCTGCATTCTGCAGGTCTCTTTAAGAGTGACGTTCTGTCAGTTCTGCAGCTTGTGTTGCTGAGGAATTTGCATACATTAGTCATGCAAATCCCTTACCTGCCTTCTTTTGATGACTGGCACTATAAAAGCATGCTGCTCCCAGAATGCTTTGCTGGACATTTCCCTTCCATGGTCTGTTCCTGATGGACACTGCTGGAGTGTCAGCCATTGCTATCTAGTATAGTTAATTCCTGGGGGTTGCTTTAGGCTCCCCTTCTAGCCCAGTCAGGTTGTATTATCTGTTTTGCCTGTTCCGTCTGTCTTGTGTTTGGATCGCACAAGCCCTAGCGTTAGCGGCTGTGGATCCTTCTGATTGAGTCTGGAGTGTAGGTTGGAACAGCGGTTGTTTCTGCTTACCTCATCTGTTCTGTCTGCCGTGTGTTTGGATCTCACTTGGCCTAGCGCTAGTGCTGGGGATCCTTCTGTTCTGTCTCCTGGGATCGCGCTAGCCACTTTTCGCTAGCGCTGGGGATCCTTCTGTTCTGTCTTCTGGGATCGCGCTAGCCACTTTTCGCTAGCGCTGGGGATCCTTCTGTCGCTTGTCCCTGTTTTCGTGTGTCTGTCTTGTCTGCTGCGCTTGCTGGAGGCTCGGTGAGGTAACCGTTAAGCAAGCGCTCGCGTTCTCTGTTTCATGTTTGTCTGTTAATGGTTAGTTAGGCGTGCTTGTCTCTATTGTGCTTATCACGTGGAGACCGCGCATAACCGCGTGCACTGTTGCGAATGAGTGCGGTGTTCGCGGTTAGCTAGCGTTTGTTATTTTCCGTATTTCCTTATTGTATTATTTGCTGTGCCTTTGCTACTCTCGTGCTCCGCCTTGCTGTACCTTGTGTCACGTCTGGCGATCGCACCTCTCGCGATCGCGTTCCTGCTTCTTATCTGCTGTGGTGTGTGCACAGTCGCGGGTTGGCGACTAATTTTATGCACACACACACAATCTGTCTCTGTGCTCACTCTCAATCGCTTCTCTTACGATTGCGTTTCTTCCCTTCGTACAATTCCTGTCTGGCGTGTGTGGTAGGGCAGAGGAGCTGTTCCTCTGCACTCCACAGCTCCACCTGCCGACAGGAATTTCCCTCTGCAGGTGCATAGCACCTAGCCTGGGTGTCCTCAATTATACGCTTGTGGAGGAAATCCGGCGCGTCAGCGCACGTCTGGTGCGCTGACCACGGAGACGATTCCGCAATCGTTACAGTAACCATGCACGAGGTACAATCTCTGAAGGTCATGTTTATTTGATCTCTTACAAGAAAACCCTTAAATTGCCCCATCTTTTATTCCTGTTCTAAAAAAAAAAAAAAACAACAAACACCTGGCCATGGCCCTAAATAGTGCCAAACTTTGCCTATCACAGAATTACTGACCAATAACCGATGGTATAGATAAAATATTTTTGATGCCCAGAAAACCAGTTCAGATTGTGCATTCCTGAAACCCAATGACTCTGGAAAGGCTCGGTTCACACCGGGCATCAGTTTTTCATGGGTGGATAGGCAAGCTTCAAGAGTTGTGTGTGTGTGGGGGGGGGGGGGGTGGGAGTTGGGCAGAATTCAACAAAATCCAAAATGGTGAACATCACCCACACGTTACATATAATCTCTTCCAAAATCTCTCACAGCATAATGAAGGTGGGGTACACATGCAAGCAGTAAAATTACATCACACTTTTCCTACTGGTGTCAACTGACTAATGGCAAACTTCCTTTAAAAGGATTCATCCAAGTCAATATGTCAGAAATAACTAATAATAAAGAACATGGAAGAATACACAGCAAACAAGTCAGTAAACATGTCAGAACTAATCCCACAACTTCATGACCAGAGTCTCTCTGGTAGGTTTATATAAATAACTTTCACAATACAGCACTTGGTACTCCATCCTACTGAGTGCTTAATCCACAGACCTGGAAAGCTTTAAACCAGTCACCATAAAAAGTCACCATACAATTCTGTTCATTCAATAATACAAAGTATAACTACCAGATAGATAATTTACTTGTGTTCCTCTTAACTCAATTCTCAGGCTAGGGAATGGAAGGCACAGTGCTGTGCTGATAAACTTACACGGGGAGTTTCCCTACATGAGGCACTACCACAGTGATACCTCATGGGAGGCTGACAGTTGGTGGATCCACCCACACCTTGGCGTGTCTACAATGTCTGTGTATAACAGTGGTACGGCATTAGGTGGGCAGCAATGGCCGACCAGACAAGACAAAGAGCAGTTTTGAATCACACAATAACTAACTGCACAACTCATCACTGCCTGATTTCCACTAAAAATGAACTACAGCTACCTGAACAAAAGGCAAGTTAGTAAACATGGAAGTCAAGAAATACAGAAACAATTACCTCAATTCACTAAGCAGTTTAGACTAGTCTACAGATGGTTTTTAGTCTACTGATGGTTTGGTGTAATGTTTTAGACCTGTTTTTAGACCTAACATTCAGTAATTACACAATTCACAAAGGCAAACAAGGTGTAACCACACCCACTTTTTTCTGACAGAGATTAGACCAGCTGATTTCTGTAGGTATAGTAATTCTGTGAGGTATATTAGATGTGAGAATGGGACCTTTTGAATCAATTATGCAGGAGATTAATTCTATGCAAAGGAGAGCTCATCAAAGGAGAAGGATGTCAGTCATGGCTACTCGTTTGTGAATTGCATCTTTTGATCAGTTCCCATGCTTTACTGACTTTATTACATGTTTTAAACCAGGTCTAAAAACAGGTCTAAAACATTTGGTAATAGTGAATTCACCTTTGATGCAACTGACCATACCACCAGTAGACCAAAAACCATCTGTAAACTAGTCTAAACTGCTTAGTGAGTTGAGGCCAATGTAGTAAATTTATATCAACAGGGTTCTATCTCACACTAACTTGATATTGCCGTTCATTATGTTTTGCTATTTATTAGATGTATTTGGTGTGTCCTTCCTTGTATTACGTGTACAATGTTTGAAAAGCAATACAGCATTGTTATTTTTTCTTATTATTAATGTTATTAACATTTAGAAATCGTGTCTTTTTAATTATATTAAGGCTAAATGTTACAAACATTCAGTATTTTCTAGGTTGAAACTGGATGAGTAAAAACATGTTTTATTCTTTGGGGTCTTTTAAATTATAATAAATCTGAGAAAAAGCTGATCACAGAGCTCAGGGTCACACATGAATTAGTGACATAGTTGTGACATTATTAACGCTGAGGAATCTGACTTAACATTGTTAACAGTAATTCTGTAGCTATTCTGGTGGTACCGTTTCTGTTGTAAAATACATTTATTAGACTTGACTAATGCACTTTGTCCCATATTAATCAAAGTGATATGCTACATGGTCTGTGAACATTGCGCTATAACTCCTATTATTTATATAGAAAACACAATGTCGTGGATTCAGTCCTTTCTCCAACATTGATGAAGGAATATAGCAGCCTACTGTACACTGCAAGAAAGATTATTTGATGCATTATAATCATGATTCATAAAATCAGTTTGTCAATGACAGTGGCCACGCTCTTGGAGATGATGCTCTCAGCTCCCAGCTCTTCACTGGGGTCATGACTGAAACAGCTTGCTCACAAATAATCTATAATGTAGGTTAATTAGGCTGGGTGAATACTTCATCGGGTACACATGTGTGATGCGGGACAGTTGTACCAATAAGATCATTATGATGCTGAAACGTTCATCTCATCAGAATGAAGGCCTACTACTTGTGGTCTACAAGCAGGCTATCTTCCAGTGCTGAACTGCTACTATACAGGTTTTAAGATGTTTTGGCCTTGAAATAACAATAGAACATTGCTTATTATCAAGTGTAAGGTAAATCACACGATAATAATTGTGTTAAAAGAACCATACATTGAACATGACTGGGTTAGGATTTAAAAACACCTTACTAACAAAATAAAATCTTTTGATCAAATGATTAAGCAGAAAGTCCTGGCAGCATATATAAGGGGATACACAATCTTTCATCCAATAATCCTCCCCCCCAAAGAAAAAAAACCCTTCAGTCCACCTAGACCATGCTTTTAAAGCTAGCTTTGTTAAGGTGCCCATTAACAATACAATCCTGCGGCCAATCAATTGTTTTACAATCGCTGTAGCAGTCGATCGGAATCAAATGGTCATGCAAATTAATAAACAAAGCCCCACTAGCCAATTAAATCCTATTAATGGAATCAACCCTTTTTCTGATCAATCTGCCGTGGCGTTCGTAAATGATTGATTGGCCAAGGGAGTATAGCAATAATGGGCACCTTTAGGCTGGTTTCACAGTGGGACGTTACAGGCGCACGTTAGAGCAGCCTGTAACGCAGCCCACCGCACAGTAATGAAAAATCAATGGGGCTGTTCACAGTGCGGACGTTGCGTTACATTGTAACGCTGCGTCACAAGGCAACGTACTGCATGCAGTACTTTGGACGCGGCTGAGCCGCGTTAGACTGCTTGCACATGCTCAGTAATGTTGGGGAGGAGCGGAGAGCGGCCAGGCACATGGCTAATTAATATGCACTGCACGTTATGACGTGCAGTGTTTACTTCCTGGAGCAGCCGCTCTGTGCGGCGATTGGCCGGCGGGACCACGTGATGCCGCATGCGCACAAGAGTGCGCATCACGGCATCACTGACGCCAGAGTGAGCTGCACAACGCGGCTCACTCTGACGTCCAGATCCAGCACCACCAGGCGTTCCGTTAGGGGGACGTTATGCGACCTCAACGCCCCCTCTAACGCAACGTCCTGGTGTGAAATTAGCCTTAGTCTTGTTTTCCATCTACAGTGGATTGCTACAGATATTGATCCCCATTTCACTGACTTATCAAGGTATACATTTAACCTGCCCAAGTCATCCACTTCAAGGTCTTAACATTATATGAACTATATAATAAATACACAGACACTTTTTCACAAGAAGAGTCCATAGCTCTGGTAAAATCCAAAGCGTCTTTGTTGCCCTTAGCAACCACAATATACAGGTAACAGATTTCAAGCTACATGGTATGGTATGAGTAAGTGCTTGCTGTGGCTCAAAACATATTTCTATATGTTTGAGACTGGTTGGTAAAAGCAACAATTAAACTTTGGATTTTACCAGAGCTTTATGTTGGAAATGTTTCTGTAATTACCGATAGATAATGTGCAAAGTTTTGTCCAATGACATAAGCTGTAATATGAAACACCAAGCTTCAGTAAATAAGCAAACAATAAAAAAACTCAAAAGAACACCTTCAAGAATGTGAACCAGGCAGATGCAATTTATGAAAGCAGAACAAAAATGATCCTAGTATATTAATAGACACCTGTCAAGTACTTATTAATACAAGCACACTTTTTGAAAGTAAATAATTTGTCTTCTTTGCTAATTCTCAGAAAGGGTTATACAACCAACAGTATGGAGTATAGTTATATTGGGTGATAAGAAGATAGAGCGTGGAAGCATTCATGCATCAAAACCTATCCAGGCATTCTGACATCCCACAATTACTTATATCCTGGTGTGTGTCTTGATTAATTATAGGTGCTAATGATGTTAGGATCTCATTAGCCACCCTACGTTTTGCATTCTTTTTAACCCCTCCTGTGCTTTAGTGAAAAGGCAAGCTAAGAAAAGGTACCTACAAATATGGACACACACTAGCTATGTTAAACCCCAGGTGCAGCTGTCTCTGCCCCCTGTGTGCCTGTCTCTGCTCCTGAGTGGCTGTCTTGCCCCTATGTGCTTGTCCTATGTGTGGCTGTACCTTTCCCCTGTGTGCCTGTCTTTTCCCTTGTATGCCTGTCTCTGCCCGTGTGGCTGTCTCTGCCCCTGTGTGCCTGTTGGCTGTGTGGCTTTCTCTGCCCCTATGTGCCTGTCCCCTGAGCGGCTGTACCTGTCCCATGTGCCTGTTCCCTCTGTGCCTGTCTTTCCCCTGTGTGCAGCTGTCTCTGCCCCCTGTGTGCCTGTCTCTGCTCCTGAGTGGCTGTCTTGCCCCTATGTGCTTGTCCTATGTGTGGCTGTACCTGTCCCCTGTATGCCTGTCTCTGCCCCTGTGTGGCTGTCTCTGCCCCTGTGTACCTGTTGGCTGTGTGGCTGTCTCTGCCCCTATGTGCCTGTCCCCTGTGTGGCTGTACCTGTCCCATGTGCCTGTCACTTGTGTCCCTGTCTTTTCCCCTGCATGCCTTTCTTTTCCCCTGTGTGTGGCTGTCTCTGCCCGTGTGCCTGTCGGCTGTGTGGCTGTCTCTGCCCCTATGTGCCTGTCCCGTGTGGCTGTTCCTGTCCCCTGTATGGCTGTACCTGTCCCATGTGCCTGTCCCCTGTGTGGCTGTACCTGTCCCATGTGCCTGTCTTTTCCCGTGTGCCTTTCTTTTCCCCTGTGTGTGGCTGTCAGCTGTGTGGCTGTCTCTGCCCCTCTGTGTGGCTGTCTCTACCCGTGTGTGGATGTCAGCTGTGTGGCTGTCTCTGCCCCTGTGTGTGGCCGTCTCTGCCCCTGTGTGCCTGTGTGGTTGTCTCTGCTCCTGTGTTGCTGTCTTGCCCTTATGTGCCTGTCCCCTGTGTGGCTATCTTTTTCCCTGTATGCCTGTCTCTGACCCTGTGTGTGGCTGTCTCTGCCTCTGTGTGTGGCTGTCTCCTGTGTGGCTGTGCCTGTTCCCTCTGTGCCTGTTTCCTGTGTGGCTGTCTCTGCTGTCTGTTCCCCTGTGTGGCTGTCCCCGTCTTTCTCCCCCTGTCTGTGTCCCTGTCTGTCTGTCCCTGTGATTACTGCTTTTCATAAGAGGGGTCAATTGCTGCAGTTTATATATAAGGGTCCCCACAAGTGACCCCATTTTAAAAAGAAGACACCCCAAGGTATTCCGTTAGGAGTATGGTGAGTTCATAGAAGATTTTATTCTTTGTCACATGTTAGCGGAAATTGATTTTTATTGGGGGTTTTTTTCCACAAAGTGTCATTTTCCACTAACTTGTGACAAAAAATAAAATCTTCTATGAACTCATCATACACCTAATGGAATACCTTGGGGTGTCTTATTTCTAAAATGGGGTCACTTGTGGGGTTCCTATACTGCCCTGGCATTTTAGGGGCCCAAAACCGTGAGGAGTAGTCTGGAAACCAAATGCCTCAAAATGACTGTTCAGGGGGTATAAGCATCTGCAAATTTTGATGATAGGTGGTCTATGAGGGGCCGAATTTTGTGGAACCGGTCATAAGCAAGGTGGCCCTCTTAGATGACAGGTTGTATTTGCACTGAAGTGCAGGAAGCGCAGGATGTTCTTAAATGGTGACCTGGACATGGTAGCAGAGAACATGCGTTGTATTGGGTGCATAGACCAATAAGACCGCAATACATTATTTTTGGCTATACCCATGTTAAGGAGAAGGCCCCCAAAAATGTTATGTTCAGAAACTTGGAGTGGTTTCCACCAAAAAGGCTCGGCATGGTAGCTTCTTGGATTGGCTGTTTCGTATTGTGTGGCATAACGGTTGGTCTCAGCCACAATTAAGTCGTAGAGACCAGCAGTGATCAGAAAAAAAAATTCTGTCACTGCGGTGGGGCGGGCGAGGGTTTGGCTGGGTGATCAGAAGCCTGCGGGGGCAGATTAGGGGCCTGATCTGATGGATAGGAGTGCTAGGGAGTGACAGGTGGTGACAGGAGGTGATTGATGGGTGTCTCAGGGTGTGATTAGAGGGGGGAATAGATGCAATCAATGCAATGGGGAGGTGATTGGGGGGGTCTGAGGGCAATCTGAAGGTGTGGGCGGGTGATTGGGTGCCCGAAAGGGGCAGATGAGGGTCTGATCTGATGTGTATGATGGGTAGCAGTGACAGGTGGTGACGGGGTGATCAGTGGGTGATTAGAGGGGAGAACAGATGTAAATAATGCACTGAGGAGGTGATCGGGGGGGGGGGGGGGGTCTGAGGGTGTGGGTGGGTGTTTGGGTGCCCACAAGGGGCAGATTAGTGTCTTATCTGATGGGTAGCAGTGACAGGTGGTAACAGGGGGTGACGGGGTGATTGATAGGTGATCAGGGTGTGATTAGAGGGGAGAATAGATGCAAGCAATGCACTGGCGAGGTGATCGGGGGGGAGGGGGGGGGTCTGAGGGCGATCTGAGGGTGTGGGCGGGTAATTGGGTGCCCGCAAGTGGCAGATTAGGATCTGATAGGTAGCAGTGACAGGTTGCGACATGGGGTGATTGATGGGTGATCAGAGGGGAGAACAGATGTAAATAATGCACTGGGGAGGTGATGGGGGGGGGGGGGGGTCTGAGGGCAATCTGAGGGTGTGGGTGGGTGTTTGGGTGCCCGCAAGGGGCAGATTAGGGTCTGATCTGATGGGTAGCAGTGACAGGTGGTGACAGGGGGTTATTGGTGGGTGATTGATGGGTGATCAGTGGATGATTAGAGGGGAAAACAGATGTATACAATGCACTTGGGAGGTGATCTGAGGGGGGGTCTGCGGGCGATCTGAGGATGTGGGCAGGTGATCAGGTGCCCGCAAGGGGCAGATTAGGATCTGATCTGATGGGTGGCAGTGACAGGTGGTGATAGGGGTTGATTGATGGGTGATTGACAGGTGATCAGTGGGTGATTACAGGGGAGGATAGATGTATACATTAGGGGGGTCTGGGGTGGATCTGAGGGTGTGGGGTGTGGGGTGATCAGGAGCCCCCAAGGGTCAGTTTAGGACCTAATCTAAAAAATAGTGTTGACAGATAGTGACAAGGAATGATTGATGGGTGATTAGGTGGGTGATTGGGTGCAAACAGTGGTCTGGGGGGTGATCAGGGGGGGTCTGAGGGGTACTGTGGGCAATCAGGGGGCAGGGGCAAAGGATCAGTGTTTGTGTGTGCTTACTAGGGGGGCTGCCTCCTGCACTGGTGGTCCCTCGATCACTGGGACCAGCAGGGCAGGAGGCAGCCTGTATAATACGCTTTGTATACATTACAAAGCGTATTATACGCTTACTATGCGGTAGATCGGGGGGTTAACAACCTGCCGGTTGACGTCACGGGTGGGCGGAGCCTAATGCCGGCGCGCGATCCCCGGCAGTTCAGTCCCCCAGGTGCCGCCGCCAATTGGCATTACGCGGTCCTGGGGGTGCCACTTTGCCGCCGCCAATTAACTGTGGGCGGTCGGCAAGTGGTTAAACACACCCAATACAGAACTGTAAAGAACGTGGTTATGTTCCTACCTTATAAACCTTCCACTGGAAATGCACATTCATTTAGCTGTGTTGCATTATGGGAGGTTTGCTTTTATAAAAATGTTCTTATACAGTGAAAGGCATTTTGTAAATTTTAAATATACCTTGTGTCTAAGCAGGAGTTGTTGCTTTACACAATATTTTAAATTGCCATCTTGCTATTCCTTCTATATGCTCATCGTAATTTATAGTTAAATAACTTTAAAAAATAAAGATACAAGAAAAGAGACTGCCAGTAGATTATTCACAGTATTACCAAGAACAACTTATTACATCAAGATTCAAGTTTTTCTGTAGGTGGCAGGAAATAAACAGCTTGTATTAAGTGGTTAAGACACCAGCCAAACATCTGTGTGGTATGAAAATAACAAAGATGTGATTTTAATGGATTAAATGTAAAATAAATCCGCAAGCCTCCAACATTTGTTTATAAAGTACACCAAACATCCTAAGAGCTTTACAAAAGCTCTGACAAAACTGAGACATCCTTCTAATGAGTGAGATTTGACAAGGGTTGTCACGGTAACACACATGCCAAAAAAAGTCGAGAGGTATTTACTTTCATTATTCACAATTAAACAAGTTAAAACACCCTTGAAAAATAAGTGTTAGCGGTTCACGAGATGGAGATCTACATGTGTACTTTTAATGCATCTGCTGTGTAACCATCAACACGGAACACACTGTGCAAACTGTTACATTAATAATATTACGCTGATATTCAAATTTTCTGTCTTCAACTAAAGAAAGATTGAATGCCCTGCTGTTGTGTGGCCAAGATTGAAGAGGTGCCTCGCTGACATTGTTCAAAGTTTATGAAAATATATGAATGCTCAAATGTCATTGGCTTTGCGCCTTCAACAGACTGCGGCTTTATGAGAAATCAGTCTTTTAATCAAAATGATTGAATGCTTTAAAGCTGAATCCAAGGATATCAGCTAATATCCACAAAACGTGTGATTTCTGCAAGCTTTGCCAAGCTGTGCATATTGTGGTACGTTTTGAAAGTGTTAATTTGAGCGCTCCAGATTGAAAATTGATCTAGAGGGGGGTTCAGAGTTTTGTCAAGCAAAAACATATGGTTGCGAGCTCTGAGCATCGTACGTGACAGTTGTTGAAGCTGTCACACTTGCAAACTTGATAACCGAGGTGACACATACGCAAATAATTTGCTTGTTTAGCAACAATTCATAGACTCATTAGTCATGTAAAAACTTGTTTTTTGATGATAAAATAGAATCACTTATGTGACACACATACGCTTTTGCAGGCTAAATAAAGAGAGTGATTAGGACAGATTAAAATTTAACCTTTTGCGCACCAGATTTCCCATATTCTGGCTCATCTAAATCCTGCGATGCTCAAGAGGTTAACGCAAACAGAATAATATGGTATTTTCATGTAATTATTGAACCAGATGGTGTTTTCTTCTTAATTCTGCCATCAGTCTGGGAGTTTGATGTCTTACATCTGTACTTAGTGAAATAAATTTTGTCACTGACATTATTTCAGTTTTCTTCAAATATTTTAATCACTTTTACACCAAGATTTGCAAACATCTGCCACGATGGATGCCTGTGCGAAGGGATTGTTGGGAGAGAATTCCTCCAAGAATACACATTATTATCCCAGAGTTAAAGTTTGAATTTATTACCGCTGTTGCTCTACAGCCTGATGCTCCTGCAGACTCCTATTAACCTTTTCAGTATTAGAAGAGCTCTGAAAATCTATTAAACACACATATCTGGGAAACGGTGAAACATCATCTTGACGTTCTACATCATGAACAGTAATAAAAATAAGCCGCTACAATTCCTGGCAAATTTTACTTTTGCAGCAGAATTTAAAACATGCTTAAGTTAGTCCTGAACGCCAATGTGCAGACCACCTCCTATCTAAACTGTATACAGTGTCTGACTCCTGTACACGCACAGCTGGGACATAGTTTGTCACACAATGCTACCTTAGTGGTCTTTTTAGGGTCACAAAACATAAATAGTGAGGAAAAATCACCAGCAGTTGTCAACAGGCTAGACATAAAGTGGACTTATTTTGTCTAATTTCTAGGCCTTTATAGACAATACAAACCCAGTTGCATCACGACTTCTAAGACTGCAGCAGACTCATGCAAATGAGGCTCATATGCAAACGTGTTCATGAAAGCCTGAGCACTGTCTTCTGAGTTATACTGGGTCTTTCCATAATCATACAGTTTAACTAAAAGAGTATAAAGCCTGGTACAGACACTGAGTGGTAAATGTTCACTATAATCTGCAAACCACTGGCCAGTATGAATAACAATGACCGTTAGAACTTGTAGATTCAGTTCCAGTGGAAGGGAGAGAGCAGCATAGTATGAATGGTGGAAGAAAAGAAATGTGGTCAATTTCTATTCCCCTATAGAGGAGCCAAATGTAGTGACAGTTATCTATTGCTTGTATGAGATAGTACACCTGCTTTCATTTCTAAAGGTAGCCCCTAATGATCCAATCTTTTTCATCCAATCTTACCAAATCTATGTAGTAGAAGAGTAAACTGAGTGACTATATTAAATGGATACTATAGGCAGTCCCTTATATTACATATAAATGGTAAGATTGGATGAAAAAGATTGGACCATTAGTGGCTTTGGATAAAAAAAAAAAAAACCTGGTCCTTTGCTGGTATTAAACATAGGTAAAGTAATGCATCACATTTTATTCCATGTCATTATTTAAAAAGACTAATCAAAATGCAGAGTAGTGTGTTACAAATTAAATACACCATAACCACTACCATAACCACTTCCATAAGAATTAAGAGGGTAAGTAAGAGCGGGGTGCTGCAAATCCCATGCACTTGATTAACTTAAACATCAGTAAATGGTACCACCTCTATAAAAGCAGACATTTTAGTAGTTTGCTGGTCTGAATCACTCAGGTTTGAGTTTATGCAGTGTCAAAGAGGGAAGACATCAGCAATTTTCTCAGAAAAGCAACTGTTGCTGTCCATCAGTCTGGGAAGAGTTATAAGGACATTTACAAACAATTTAAAGTTCATCATTCTACAGAAAGAAATATTATTAACAAGTGGAAAACATATGAGACAGTTGCTAATCTTTCTTGCGAGGATTCTCCAAAAGGAAGACCTTACAATGCTCAGAGAATTTGCAAAAAAAACCCAAGAGCTACAGCTGAGCTCAGACTCAACGGACCTTAATTAATATGCTAAATGTTAAAGTTCATGACTATACAATTACAAAAAGGCTGAACTGGCTTACCAAAGTGGAGATTCTTGGCCATAATGCACAGAGCCACCTTTCGCAAAAATCAAACACAGCATATCAGAATAAAGCATGGTGAAACACAAGTAATGATTTGGGTTTGTTTTGCAGCCACTGGACCTTCACATCGTATAGTAATTGAGATGACCATGAATTCCTCTGTATATAACATCATTGCATAGTAAAATATGTGGCCACTAGTGCCTTATACTCCTGCTCCCATCCTGGTTAGCCTGGTTTTATGTGACCTCCTAAGCAGTAGCACTCATTGTTCTAAAGCAGCCGTTTCCATATTCAACCTAGAGTCTCAACAGTAGTCTATGCTTTACAGATATCTTCAGGTAAGAGATTAATAAGGGACTAATAACTCTACTGCAAGTGAAATTATCTGAACGAATACACCGTTGATGGCATTTGTTGACTGATTTTAGGAAAACTGTTCTAAATCACTAAGTAAGTCACTAAGTAAGTGACTAAAACAGTCTTTGTTCACTTTTTTTTTTTAAGTTATCAGCACTGGTTCACTTTAAAAGTATTCCAATAAAAAGTAAAACAACTGTATGATTAAGATCTGACTGGAGGAGTCATACCTTCACGCTTTTTTATAACATTCCTAGATCTATCAGAGTCTAATTACACAGGTGTTTTCTGTGCCGTATATTCCCATAAGCATTTAATGACATAATCAACTGAAATATGAAGTTTAAATAGATTTAGCTTCAATAAATCAAATAGAAGAACATGTGCTGAGGAGAAAAATCAGAGCGATGATGATCTATGGATTTCTGAAACATGAGCTGAAGGTATATTGCTATGTACAGGTAATTATTTTTACATTATAGTATATGTTCCTCTACGAACTGCCACCAAATATCACAACTTTACCAATGAAAAGAAAAGACCATAGTCTACTGCACAGGACATTTACTGCAAGAGGACGAACCATAAAAAAAATTGCACAGCTTACTTAAAGCCCACTAACATGGTCTCAACCATAATTTCTGTAAAAGCAGCATTGAATACTGGTATACTTTACTCCCAGCAGAGACTTTACTTCCTCTGGCAGCTTAGGAAGTTTGGCATGGCCCAGGAGATTGACATGTTTCTACACTGCCACAATCGAATCAATCCTCTGCTCCTCAATCCTGGTCTGGTACGCGGGCACCAACGCCAGCGACAGGCACAAACTACAGAGGGCCATCGGGTCGGCAGAGAGGCTCACCGGGAGTCCCCTGCCCTCTCTTGCCTACTTGTACAACACAAGACTGCGCAAAAGGGCACTGAAGATTGCAAGTGACCCTTCTCACCCAGGTTACCGCTTCATCAGCCCACTACCTCTGGGCAGGCGGCTGCGGGTCATATCCACCAAGACCACCAGACATTGGAACTCTTTTTTTCCCTTCGGCTGTTAACCTCCTGAACCCCCTCCACATTTTTCCACCCGCCATCAGCGCTTCACCACCTGCTGAGTCTTGACTAGAGTAATGGTCTCGGGCAACCTGTCAAACGAACAACGATAATTGAACTGAACTAATCATATGTTTTCTCGTGCCACTTTCGGGAGAGCTTATTGTGTTCGCTATGTTTTTTTTGTGCTGCTGACGTTATAGTGTGTATGTATGTATTATGCCTTTCCCTATCACTGTTTTACTGTAGCCCTGTAAACGGTATCTTCTTTGACCTCCTGCACCTCTGAGCTATGTATTGTGCCAAACCCAATTCCGGGCATGACCCAGTCATGCTTGGTGAATAAACGATTCTGATTCTGATTCTGGTACAGTGGAACTACTAGTAGTCCTTTAACCTCCTTAGCGGTAACCCCGTGTGTGACACGGGGTAAGCCGCCGGAGGGTGCCGCTCAGGCCCTGCTGGGCCGATTTACTTAATTTTTTTTTTGCTGGACGCAGCTAGCACTTTGCTAGCTGCGCCAGCACCCCGATCGCCGCTGCCGCGCGCCCGATCGCCGCTATCCGGTGCGGCGCGCAGCCCCCCCCCCCCAGACCCCGAGCGCTGCCTGGCCAATCAGTGCCAGGCAGCGCCGAGGGGTGGATCGGGTCTCCCAATGACGTCCCGACGTCGCTGACGTCATTCCGCCCCGTCGCCATGGCGACGGGGGAAGCCCTCCAGGAAATCCCGTTCTTTGAACGGGATTTCCTGATCGCCTATCGCCGGAGGCGATCGGCGGGCTGGGGGGATGCCGCTGAGCAGCGGCTATCATGTAGCGAGCCCTCGGCTCGCTATAGGATTTAAAAAAAAATAATTAAAAAAAAACTGCTGCGCTGCCCCCTGGCGGTATTTTTCATACCGCCAAGGGGGTTAATATCCCCACATGTTATAACTAAACAAACTACTGGATTATTTTAATTTCTATACATTTCTATTGATCTGTAATGGTATCCATATCCATGCATACCTCTAATTATAACTTTAATTTAACTCTTTTCCACACCATACAAAAGTAAAAGTTAAATGATGCGCAGAATTCACAGTGAAAAACAATCTGCAAAAGAGGAAAATGCACAATTGTGGTTATAACTAGGAATGCTCTCATGAGCAAATCCGAGCGCCTAAGCACTCAGATTCGTGATTTAAATGAGCATTAATTACCGCAGGTGTGGAGCGGGGACATAAGGGGTTATTAACCCATAAGGCTGCATCCTCCCTGCGCTCTTAAGGGGATGCACACACGTTGTATTGATCGCGTTGCAAGCAGGGCCGGCCCGTCACTTTTTGCCGCCTGAGGCAAATTTAGCAGAGCTGCAAACGCCGCCGCTGCCCCCCCCCCCCCGGCCCGTCCGGGGGGGGGGGGGGGGGGCGGCCGCCGAGCCGGAGGGGTAGCGGGCAGGTCGGGGGTATTGGGCCTAGCGGTGGGGAGGGGGGGTCGGACCCCCCATCCCTCGCCTGGGTCCCCCGATCTGCGCTCCCCTCCAGCCTGTAATTAGTAAGCTGCTGCCAGATCGTAAGAGGCACGGGCGGGGAGGACTCACCTTTTCCGCGTTCCATCGTGCGCTCCATTGACGTCACTTCCTGCATTGCCGTCCACTTACAATACAGTGGGCGGCGATGCAGGAAGTGACGTCAGTGGAGCGCTCGCTGGAACGCGGAAAAGGTGAGTCCTCCCCGCCCGTGCCTCTTACGATCTGGCAGCAGCTTACTAATTACAGGCTGGAGGGGAGCGCAGATTGGGGGACCCAGGCGAGGGAGGGGGGGTCCGACCCCCCTCCCCACCGCTAGGCCCAATACCCCCGACCTGCCCGCTACCCCTCCGGCTCGGCGGCCGGCCCCCCCGGCGGGTGCCGCCCTTTGAAGTTTGCCGCCTGAGGCAAATGTTTCACCCCGCCTCATGAGCGGGCCGGCCCTGGTTGCAAGCCTCACACACGCACTTACTCCTTCAAGCCGGAAGGAGGATGTGCACACAGCGAGGCTTGTAACGCGATCAATAGGACGTGTGTGCATCCTATTTGGAGCGCAGGGAGGATGCAGCCTTATGGGTAAATAACCCCTTATGTCCCCGCTCCACACCTGCGGTAATTAATGCTCATTTAAATCACAAATATGAGTGCTTAGGCGCTCAGATTTACTTGTGAGAGCATCCCTAGTTATAAATTTGAAATACCTGCAGCAGACCAGTACAACCTTTGTGTTATCCTACAGACATCTCAGTAGATTGAGGACCTGCTTAGAAAATCTATGCAAATAATATTCAGTCTACGTGATTCTACAGGGAGATTAAGACATAAGGATTATTGCACAGTCTGACAGCTCTCATGACTGGCCATTTTGTTGGTGTGGGTGAGACACAAACTGCCATACTGTTCCACATGCTGCTGGGATGATATACAAATGTATTGAGATTATTCATCACCTCCATTATAAGAACTTTTGATTTCATGTGTTTCTACAATCTCCATATTCTCTTAAAGCAAACATGTTGTCAAAAAAAAAATCAAATACTTACCTATGTAGAGGGAAGGCTCTGGATCCTAAAGAGCCTTCCCATTCCTCTCTCGGTGTCCTGGTTCCAGCGCTGTCACCCCTGTTGGAATTTTCCACCCGGGAGCCAATTTTCCATTCCAAAGAACTCTCGATGATGATGGGTGGCTCTGTATGGAGCCACCTGTCTTCAAGGGCATTTGTGTCCCCAAGTGCTCCCAAAGCCTTCCAAGGGTGCAAAGAAATGTATTCAACCAGTTGGCTGAATGGCTCTTACAGGGGACAACAGGGGAATGAGGACATCAATAGAGGGATGGGCAGGTTCTTTAGGATCTTGAGCCTTCCCTCTCCATAGGCAAGTATTTAACTTTTTTCACTTCAGTTTTACTTTAACAAACATAAAATATTTAAACAGGGATGCTGAATTCATACTTCAGGAAGCACTGTTTTTCAGAAAGCATAATAAATATAGTTACATAAAGCAATGGTACAACAACCCTGGCTCCATAAAACCTAACTTTCCTGTGAACACTGAGACCCAAGCCTACATCACCAGCCTGTTGACTTTACATGTAGGAGTCCATAGGTATATATATATTTTTTTGACTTATGTAGTATATTAATAGCATTAGCAAACCATTGATTTGTTAATCAGGTCATGTATTATTATGTTGCTATTGGTGTAGCTGGGTGTTACAAAAAGGCCTGTTTACACGTCAGTATTAGGTAACCTCTTTCCTCATATAACCAGAAAATGTGTAAAAAAAAAATCCATAAAGAACATTCTGCTTGACTTGGCTCTTATATACCCTTTGCAGTAGGTAGTGGCCCAGAAACATGCCTGGTTTTCTTGTGCCTGAAAAAAAACACTGTTTCAGGGAAAATTGTGGCCCAATAATTTATCACAAAGGCGTGCACAGATCCACTGAGCTACCCTATTTGGCTTGAGAGAGGAGAGCAGTATAACTGATTGACATCAGACATTAAAGGACAACTGAGGTGACATGTGGCACAATGAGATAGACATGTGTATGTACAGTGTATAAGCACACAAATGACTATGCTGTGCTCCTTTTTTTCTTTCTCTGCCTGAAAATGTTAAACATCAGGTATGCAAGTGACAATTTCTGTCCGGGTTGGGACCTGGTCGGACTACAGTGTGACCCTCACTGATAAGGAATTACAGCCATAAAACACTTTCCTGGAAGTAAATGGCTTCTGAGAGCAGGAAAGAGATAAAATGGGTCAATAGTTCATAGATTTGAGCTCTGACATACTTCAATGCATGTGTTACTGAGCAGAGACAATGAAACAGTAAAAACGTAAAAAACTAGATTTAAGGCTGCTTGCACACCAAGACGTTACAGGCGCACGTTAGTGCGCCTGTAACGCTCCCCCAACGCACAGCAATGTAACACAAGTGGGCTGTTCACACAGCCCACGTTGCGTTACATGTAACGCTGCACGTTCTGTGCAAAGTGCAGCATGCTACGGCGTTGGAGCGGCTATAGCCGCGTTAGACTGTTTGCACATGCGCAGTGGGGGGCGGAGGAGGCGGGGAGAGCCAGCTACAGTAGCCGCGCACATGGCTACTTAATATTCACTGCACTGGCGGGCGCTGATTGGCCGGCGGGACCACGTGATGCGGAGTGTCTCGCTCCGCATCACGTGGTCCCGCTGGCCAATCAGCGCCACTCTGGGAGATATTATGGGCATCGAGCAGCCTAACGCGGCTCACTCTACCGTCGGCTTTTGCAGCACCATACGTTGTGTTAGGTGCACGTTATGCGACCTTAACGTGCCACCTAACACAACGTCTTGGTGTGCAAGAAGCCTAAATATACAACAAAACTAAAGTATATCTAAAAGAGTCATTTTTAGGAGAAGGAGGATAGATACAATTGTTTATCTCATCAGTTAATTGTCACCTCGCATGTCCCTTAAAGACACACAAGAAATGTAAGCAAAGCTTTTTTAGACTTTCTCATCTCTTTCCCACCAAACATTAGCTTGCTGGCAATGGTGTGGTCTGGAAAACCTACAGACATGAGATTAGGCTACTATCACTACACTTGGGACACCTTTACCTTTCACACTACACAGCAGTTGGTAAAACTGTACAAAGAAATATACAATCAGGTTGCATGTGTGTGTCCAACATTATATTAAATAGATGCATGTTTTATTCATGTTCATATTTAGAATTGCAGCAACTGCATGACTATAAATATATGATGCGTATTGTAATTTTTACACCCCCCTTCTATGCAGTGCTATAGAAAATATTTCAATATATTTCTACACGGAAATATACTTTGTATGTAAATACAATGAATTCTGTATCACGCCAAGCCTAAACTGAAATATTTCATATTGTACTCAATGTATTTTTACATTTAAATACTGTTTTAAATATATGTTTTTGATTTCCAACAACAAATGAAAAATATATACATCTGCCTTCGCTAGCTACTACTAAATGAGGCATAAATGGATGGAAGGGGTTTATTTTTGACAACGTGAAACAGCGCTATCAACTTCAATAAAATCTCTCCACAAACATTATCGCTCTAGTTTTTTTTTTTAACCTCATAAACAGATGTGGGCAAGCACTTATGCACATTTGACAACTGTATATGCGGAGGGGGGTTTGCAATGATCTAAACTGCAGTCGCTCCAGAATATACTACTGCAGCACACCATAAAATACATAACAGACTGCAGTCCTCAGGGGTCAGGCATTTACAGAGAAGTCCACATTAGGCCACCTTTCCCTACTTAACAATGAAAGATCTTTTTTCCTTAAATCCTTTCGTGTTAGATATTCCTGTAACATAATGAGTTGCAGGCCCCTCCAGGCCTTGAAGGGTCGAATAGATGTATTTTTTTCCATAACAACACATTATGCTATGGATATTCAGTACAGTAATGATGTATATTTGTGTCATTAGGTTCAAGGCATCTTTTTACAGTTTCCCAGCAATCTAATTATTTAAACTCCTTTATCATTGGCACAATGAAAACCATTGTCTTTAAAGGTGCATATTTCTTGAACTGGAATATTTATTGAAATTTTTATACTTAAAAGATATAGGTTGCTAAAAATAAATCGTTCTATATATTTTAAGGTGAACACCGAAAATAAAGCTTAGCTAAACTACATGCATTTGTATAATCTTAAGGTGTCCATTAACAATACAATTTCACAACTGATTGATCATCTATGGCGCGGTAATCAATCTGAAAGGATTCCTCATGCTCATTAAAGGCCGAATTACCAATAACCAATCTGATCAAGATCCATCAGAAAATCGGATCTATTCCATTACTGTGATCAAATTGGCTAGCGGGAATTCGACTGGTAATGAGCACAACCGATCATTTATTCCATTATTGGCACCTTTAGGTTTGAAAAGCTCTATCATTTTGTTAAGTGTTTTATTGGGATTCCACACTGGATAGACAGCTTGGTGACATGCTTTTCTCTATTTTGGTTAACGCCAGTATAGTATTGTAGTCTGTGGAGAGTGTCTCTTTCCAGTGAGGTCCATGAATTTGTCCGACTCTTTCTAGCCATCACTCTGGTAAGCAATAGTAACCTTATCAATCAAAGCCACCCCATTATCTTACCACTGAGCTCACTTGTGTGTAATACGTACTTTGTAATACAAAAAGGTATTTAACAGATCTAACAGAAAAATGTGTGAGCTGTGAGCCATTTTAAAGCCACTGTCTGCTGCAGCATTGTTTGTTACCTGAACACAAATAGGACTCTAGTTATGGGAGCATAGGAATTTCTTAACATGGCCCATCACCAAGCAGAGTGGTACCACAAAGGGCAGGGGTAGTATAGAATCACTGAAGCCTGGTCTGCGCCTGCGCAGTACGCTCCTGGTGACATCAGGGGAAGCGAGGACACGGCAACGCAGGCGCAGTGGTTTTCAGACTTAAAGTCTGAAATTCCAGAAGTGAATCGGAGACGGGGCCCGAGCATCGGTGACTGGCTGTGCAGGAACAGGACTTCTGCGGGGACCATTAGAAGCCCCGGGTAAGTTCAACTCATTTTCCCCCAACCCCCGCTACAGTATCCCTTTAAGCAAGGAGCTTTTCTTTTATACTAGAATGATTTAGAATATCTGTATTTCCCATATTCATATTTCTCCATGGCGCTCACCTATGCTTAATGTGTTGGGTGTCATGGAACAACTATAAGAAATGGAACTAGTTGTACATTTAAAGTGGGCATGTCAACTCAAAAAAATGATATACAGTCAGAGTAAGGCTGCACCTGAGCCTTCTAAGTTAACATCCCCTGGGGCTCTTACATGTGAAGGGGCAATTCAATGGCCCCCTCTGTCCCTCTAGTCCTGCATTTGCAATATGATGATGCAATCTGCATGGCACATAAGAGAAGAACCCAATAGAAATAGCTCTGTGCACAGGAATGGCTATTCGTTATAGACACAGAGTGCAAAAGGCCTAAGAGAAGAACCCAGTTTGCTGTTACAGTACTTTTGCCCCACCGTCTGCACCAATCGGAGGGCGGGAAACCAAACCATGTTAGATAAGTGGACAGGCTGCAGCATCTTCAGATGGGACATGAGTGCTGGGGGACACAGAACCTAGATGCACAGCCACTGCTGTGGCAATAAGAAGATGCCTGGAAGAAAGGTTGATTTGGCTAGGTAAGTATAGACATAAACACTGTCAGACCCCCACAACAACAACAGTGGAGCTATGGAGATAGTAGCTTGGTCTCACATAATACTATCTGCATTTTATTTTTGAGAATGTTACCAATGATTGTTGGTTATTAAAAATACTATATCTATGTCCACATTTCGGACATGTTTATCTAATAATGTGTGAGGTGTCCTTATGTTTTTATTTAGAAAACAGTGAAATGTTAAAAAACTTCAAAAATAAAGAAAAAGTTAAAAATAAATGATATTAAACTTCCTGACCAATTTTGATACTCATGGTTGGCTGGAAATAGAAATGGAAACATACGTTGCAAAAGAAGTAATGTGTAGCACTGAAAAACTTTAACATCATATCTGTTAAAATAACACAATTTTAACATGGCTTTTAGTGTTAATTATACTAAATTACAGAATGTTTGTATCATGCTGATAGTATAAAATACCTCATGCCAAAGGACTCATGGTTACAGGGAAGGTCATCATTACTAGCCACCGACCTCCATTGTCCCTTCGTGTACACAGTGATTTCAACAGCAGCGTCAATATTTCCTAGCTGACTTGCAAGCTAAATGAATTAAGTTACGCATGACTTTCAGGGAAATAACAGGACTAATGATGATCCGTGGTAAATTATTATGACAAAAAATACGAGGTTCATATAAATAGAACATTGGAATCCAGTGAGAGTGTTTTGTGCTCATCATCAGTTTCCTGAAAAATGATCTACAGTCCTTCTGCCTCCTCTAGCACAGATTTGATAGACTTGGCAAAGATCATCAGTTTACGGTCAATTTCTTTGCTAGGCAGTAGACAGCATAAAAAAGCGAAAGAACTAAAACAATTGCTTTCACTTACATCTCTCCCGATTACTTTGACAGCTAGAGAAGTTCTGAAGCAGTAAAGTCTGTCACATTATAAAAACACGTCTCTTTAAACTAAATGTGAAATTCCAGTAATTGAAGTGATCAATCTAGTTATTTTTTTACTTGGATGCTTTTGATGAAAACTGTAGTAGTTAATTAGAAATTATTCTTTGCTATGATCTACGAGAGAAAGCATCTCCATTATCTATTGTCAGTCAAAGCGGATGGGTGAATCGTTCAGCTGTCTATCTAGCTAGAGTAATAGGCATGATCAATACGAAAGCCCACAGCTCAGATTTCCATATCTAACATTAGGGAGAATGGAGATCATTGACATTAAGGAGAAGAATGTGCTGATGGCAGAAACTAGAAGATTCTGACCTGACTGAAGGAGAGATTTTTTTTTTCGTTAAAAGCATAGAGAATACACATATGCATACACATATATTCTCTACACACTCTCTCTCTCTCTCTCTCTCTCTCTCTCTCTCTCTCAACAAACATCAGATGGGAGGAATACATACACAATGCACAGACATAAGTGTAATATATAAGGTAAAGCTACAGGCAGTTTTTTGTTTTGAATACAAAAGAGGCCTAAACCCCTGCAAATTCTGTATTTCCATCTAGGTTCCTGGTAGTTCGTTTCACCCACTTCCTATCCTTGTGATGGTAAACACTATGGGTGGTCAGACACCTTATATTGATTGTGCAATTAAGATTGTACAATCTAACCAGATCTCTTTATTATATAGGCCAACATACTGAAAGTACTTAAAACAGATTATGTAGTTAATCTCCCCCTACTAAATAAGAACCTACTAAATAACCAACGTGGTAATCCCCAAAGGCTTGTTTTTGGCGGTGTGGTGCACTATCGCCAATCCACATTTTTAAACCGACCTGAAGCTTTCATGTGAGATCAGCCAGTTTTATGACTGTCTTTCTGATCCTCACTTTTCAAGATTCTCTTTGGTCTATCTTTGAACCTGAACAATAATTATTTGAATCTTCCAGACTTGGGGACTGCAAGAACATTCTGCCAGCTATGTGCACATGAATGGAGTTACATCTAGATATGTGAATGGCACACATGCAGTTAGGGCAGGCAGCACAAATTAACTCCAGGCCTACTTAAAACACATCACAAATATGATAATAGAAATCAAAGTTATGAATTGAACAAATGTATATCTTGGAGACATCCGGAGCCCAGCCCCCATACCATGAAAGAGTGGTGGGGCAGGGGTCAGTTTATTAAGTAGAAAAACAACGAGCCTTACGACTCAATAGATTTAAGAAAAATTATATCAAATGGGCCTATTGGATCAATATTCTGATGTCTGAGGACTATAAGGTCATTATAGTGACTGAATCAAATATAACACATGAAGAGATGGCCTTGATGGTCCCAAGGAATAGTTTATCGCCCCACCAGAGACAAAATTTCTCAGAAGAAACCTCCCTGTTCCATTACTCCCCAAATTTAATTCCTGGTGACTTAACTGTCTTTGACGTATTGCTAGGTTATGCTGCACCCTACGGATAGGTTGTTTTGGGTTTCGTTTTTTGTAATTTATTAGCACATTACAATGCAAGAAACATAATTCCTTATTTTCTACTGTTGCTTGTTTAGCTATTTTGTTCATAGTGTGGTTAGTTGTTTTTATTCATTTTCGTGTTTCAAATACATGCACTATGTGGTCTGAAGAGCACTAGCTATACCACTTTATTGTTATTTTACAGAATTGAAAACTGGGTTAGGGACTCATCAATATGTCATATTTTTCAGATTTTCTAGTTAATTGCTGGATATTGCTGCTTTTGTATATGTCACTTTCTCTTATGTTCAATCATTTATATAAAAAAATAATGAATATATAGTATATCGACATTAACTAACATTAGACAGCTGATTACCCATCTAATTATCCTATCTCTGAAGTAGACATGGGAAAATGCAACTGGTATTTGGCAACAATATACAGTACTTTCATACATAAGGGTCATTAACATTTCAGTAACACCTCAGCAATAGCTAAAATACAATTTATGTCTGGTGTACTAAGGCATTATCAAAGTTCTTGAAGCGAGTCAAAATTTTATGGGGAGACATCAAACTTGGACTGAAATTATATGCACCAACAGTGAAAGTTTCCTAGATAAATTCACAACGTCAGGGATTTATATAGAAAATCAAACTCTTCGTGTGGATGCTACATACTGTCACAACTAAAAATTCATACACCTCTATGTAAGCATATGATCAAATAGATACCAGGTGAAAGTGGCTTAATAGCATATATCATCCCCCTGGAGATTCTTGGAGATGTCAGAAGAAGCCTTCAGCTCAATCACTTGTGCCTAAAGTGCAACCAAACTTCCAAGATTGAACTGTATCCTCTACAGGGAGCAGGCATATTTGGCATAGTAATTTTGGTGTTGGCACTCTGCATCATTACCGTAACAAGTATTGCAGGTGGGTGTATTGGGTGCCCAGAAAGTTTACCAATACAGGGGCTGGTGTACTGGGTATCGAGCACTGAAGCTAAAACCAGGCATCAATATGGAGGGTTAGAGAATAAAGGGAAGGACTAGTTTTATCATTTAGAAGGAGCGATTAGAGTTAGCCATGCTTTTAAGATGGGACCTTAGGGTTAGGATCAGAAAAGGGGAATTGTTAAAGGTTGAGGTTAAATACAGAGGTCAGACAGAGCAACTTCAATTTTCAATATTTCATATTTCATTAAGGAGAGAGGTAAGGTTAGGTGTCAGAAAAAAGAGATTTTTTTATTTAAGGGGAGAGTTATGCTTAGGCATCAGAAAGTGACATGGCTAAGATTAGGTGGGCACTAGGACAAATGTTAAAAACATTAGCAAAAACAGTTACAAGTTTCACAAGAGAAAGCCATTAAATAGGGACTCCCTTAAATCCTCAGTAGCTGAAATGGAAATTGCACTGGAAAACATTTGCGTGGAGGATTGCACTGCTAGGTGTATTTATTAACTACTTTGGCCTCCTGGACGTACTAGCTACGCCCAGGAGGCCATGTGCACGTCCGCGTGCTCCCGGCCCGCGGTTCGTAGGCCGGGCAATCAGTGAATCAGGCTATGGTGCCCGATCACTGATTCCTCTTCCCCGCAGAAAAAGCGACAGCTTCTCTCGGAAGCTTTGTTTTTCTGGCTGTTGCGTGCCCCATGCGTCTCTCTAAGCGTATGTTACGCTTGAGCTGGCCACTAACGGTCCAATTTCTAGCGAAAAATCATTCGAGCGATCAGAAATTCTGATCGGATTGGTTGTAAATAATCTCCATTGGTGGACGCAATCGATTATGAACGAGTGAAAAAAATGTCGCCCGAATGAATTTTCGGCGAACGAAAATTTGGATTTTCTTGGTGGTCGTGATAGATAGGAAGCAATGATTGGTTAGTTGATGGTGTAGTGAACGATTTTTCGTCCGATCAGAATTTCTGATCGCTCGAATGATTTTTCGCTAGAAATTGGACCGTTAGTAGCCAGCTTTAGAGTGACGACATGTAAACAAACTCATGGCAGCCATCTTGTGGCCAAAAAGTAAAACTACAACAAAAAGTAAAAAAAATAAAACTCAATACACATTTACATTAAGAAACTACTGTTTACATCCCACCCTCCCAAAAAATACCCAAATATAATGTTTAATATAAAAAAAAAAATTACAATAAAAAAAAAAACATGTAAATATTTACCTAAGGGTCTAAACTTTTTAAATATCAATGTAAAGATGAAATATTTCCATATTTTTTATTTTAAACTTGTAAATAGTGATAGAATCAAAACGGAAAAAATGCACCTTTATTTCCAAATAAAATATTGTTGCCATACATTGTGATAGGCACATAATTTTAACGGTGTAATAACCGGGACATATGGGCAAAAACAATACGTGAGTTTTAATTAAGGAGGCATGTATTATTTTAAAACTATAATGGCTGAAAACTGAGAAATAATGAACTTTTTCCGTATTTTTCTTATTCTTCCTGTTAAAATGCATTTACAGTAAAGTGGCTCTTCGCAAAATGTACCACCCAAAGACAGCCTAATTGGTGGCGGAAAAAACAAGATATACATCAATTCATTGTGATAAGTAGTGATAAAGTTATAGGCTAATGAATGGGAGGTGAACATTGCTCGGATGCATAAAGTGAAAACGACTGAAGGCTGAAGTGGTTAATTTTATTCTATAACAAGGCTACTAAAGAAAACATCTAAATGTTATATCTTTTTGTACAGATTACTGTAAAAAAACAAGATGTAACCAAATTACTGAAGAAAAAAAAACAAAACAAACGAAAAACAAAAAACAGGTTTTCAAACATTGTCACTAGTGTGACATAGCTACAGACAGGATTGTACCCTGCTTATGAGATTTTTATTGTATTTCACCTGGTGCAGGATTTGCCATGATAGACACAATTTCTATGTGCTGATAGAATATGTGTAACTTTACAACTGATCTAATAAATGAACCTATTGGCATCTGATAGAGGCTAAAATTCACTAACTACAATGTTAAACCGCTGTGTCAGCACTAGTGCTCTCAGTCTAACAATTAATATTTCATTTATTTTCATGTAAAATGTAAGCCTGTCATTCATTACTGTTTGCTCGGCCAGCAAAATTCTGCTTTACGAATAAAACACGGTAGTTGCTTCTGTTCCCCATTCCTGTTCCTCAATGACTACAGTAAACACTGTATTAATACCCCATTGCTGTGTTATGTGCTGTTAAGGGTTTAATTTGATTATACAGAAAGGGTAGCTTCATAGCTATGTAAAAACTTTGATGCGGTTATTAGCCAGCTTGTCTCTGGAAGGCTTGTTTGCTGTGTGAAAAAAAAATGCTTAAAAACATTAAAATAAATTATAACTGTGAGAATAAAAAGGAAACGGGAGCAAGTATATAATTCTATTTTGTTTTTACCCATCCCCATCTAGCATTTATGTATTTATTAAAAATCCTTTTAATCTGATTTTGTGCACCCTCTATCTAAACACAGTGATATATCTTCCTTGTCATAATGCGTTGAAAGTGCATATTTAATATCCGAAAATACAAGCAAAGTTTGTGTAAAGGCCTAGACTAAATCAGTTTGCATGTTGTAATTGAATATATACCCAAAGGCACGCAGACTCAGAACAATAGCTACTAGGGGAATGGCAAGGCCCTTTGTCTTAAGGCCCAGGAACACACTGGAAACCAAATATAATAAAAAATGAAAATTCAGGTGCAAGCATTATACATTTCATACTGAATAATTATTTCTGTACTGCCCGAAAATCCTCTCTGGTAAGCTGTGCATCTAAAACTCATCGAACTGCCAAGGGGTAAACGCAGCTCCATCCATCATGCAGCCACTTGACAAATACATTCCATAATAGAAGTTTATTTTTATGGGAGGCTGAATCAAGGACTTTCCCATGCATACAAAAACTTGTCAAAATTATTTATGAGTCTTGCTGAGACACACAATATGTCATATCAAACTCCTATTTTCCTTCCGAGCACAGACTGTCAATATCTCTACTACTATCAATAATATGGAACACCGCTGCTAAAGGCCCTCAGGAGTTTGAGGTCATTTGCCCATCCCTGCCTGCTGCCAAGTGCTGTTTCTAACTGCAATGCAGTTGAAAAGAGTGTATTTACAACCTCTAGGAGGTGTATTTAAGAGAAAAACATGTGGTTGGATTGAAAAGCCCTCGTAAGTAAAATAAATGGAAGCTCAGTAACAAAGATTACAACGGATTTCAGTAAATGTCGTAAGATGTAAAACCAGAAGTGATAAAAGATACTATATATCTGATGTTCAACAAAACTGATAAAATAACAGGCTGTAATGAAAAGGAGGAGGGAAAGGTGGGTCATATGAGAAAAAGCTTAAAGAGACACTCCACTTAGGGCTCCCTTAAGTCAGTACTATATAGTGCAGAGATTTTGATTTATGTTATTTTATTGTGGTTACTATCTTAATGTCAGTAAGTAAAAAACAAAAACAAAAAAAACTCATAGCTGGCTGCAAACTGAGGTAAGACTTGTGTAACAATGATACATATATTGCATTTTGTTTCTGAGAAAAGTAATTGCACTTTAAAACATACAAAAACAAACTTAAGCTGCTTAAAAATTTACTTAACCACTAGTACCAGCGGTCTCTGCCCCCTTAAGGACCAGAGACTGCTGGTACAAGAAATGGCTGAATAGCGACGAATCACTGCACATACCCGCTGCAAACGCCATCACCGCCACACGTTGGGAACATCAGCCACCCACTGCCGTCTCTATGACGGCAGAGTTCCTGTGAGCCGGTCAGGAGCTGCTTTCATTGTCGCCTGACCCTGCCTATCAATGTAAGCCAATGGGAGTCGCTTACGTTGATAGACAAACGTTTATGTACCCCATGTTTTTTTCTTACTTACGTGACGGAATATGTTGGCGCTTTATAAATCAATAATAATAAAGACAGTGCCAGGAGCCAATGAAATCGGCTCCTGACCCACTCACAGGGCTCTGCCGTTATAGAGATGGCAGAACAAGTGAGCTGCGGCGCGGAGACAGCAGGGAGATCGTCGGGAGCGACGGAAGCAGCGAGAACGAGTGGCGTCGGTGGATTGTCAATCTGCACCCTGGCAGCCAGGTAGTCATCAAAACAGGGCGTAGATTTCAATCATTAAGGTGCTTAAGTAGGTAAAATCATATTTAATGTTTTTTAAAATGTCTTTCTCTTACCTTTTTCAGTCTGCAATGGGTTTCTCAAAAATTCTCAAACCCTTTTTGCATGGTTGTGCTGTTTTCTTTGACATATATAATGCACCCAGAAATCCTCATCTCCATTCTACCCTTCCAGTAAGGAGTCCTTGGACAAGACTCCTTAATGCTCCAGGCTGGCATAATAATCACATTCTAAGTTGCTGCATGCTTCTGGCTTGGAAGGGGGACGCATGAGTCACATAAAGCGCACTGTGAACTCACCATGACTCTGTTCACTTATTCGGGTATTTGGGTTTTTCAATTAATTTTCCCAAATTTGAACGCCAACACTACAGGTTACCTTTACCAGCAGTCTGTACACAGTAAATAGAGCTATGGCTGATCTCTGATGGTGTGAACGCATCCCCTGCCTCTCTATCCGCCCTGCTACTCCATGTCCCAGTACTGTGTTCTCACATATCTGTGATCTCTATATCATCCTATTCAGTGTTCTTTGTAAACCCAACACACACACACCACCACACACACACTAACGTCTGAGTGTATTCCTTAAATAATCCCTGTACTTAAGGTCATTTTTAAAGAGTCTATTCAGTCTAAATGAAACATTCTATAGATCCTCTTCTCATGTCCTACCTGATAATTTCCCCGAGTATCTGCTTCCGTGTCACCCAAGTGCGCATGTGCAGAGCTGCGGGCATGCATGAGGCACAAGTGTGTGCTGAGAGACACTGCTCTCTAGCGCCCGTTATGTAACCGTCTAAACTACTATAAAAGTTATAATTACCTGACAGGTCTTTTACTTTTGATTCTCTCCCGAAGCCCCATGTCCACTGGCTTCTGCCACAAAGCCCCACCCTCTTGCAGAAGAGTGCTATGACACTTTCTCTATCAGAAATGGAAAAGCTCAGAGGAACTTTGCTGCAAGGCGGCGTGGCTATGCGCCAGAAGTCAGCAGACACAGTGCTTAGAAGTAAAAGATTCGGCAAGTAATTATGCCTTTAGAGAATGAAAATGAAAAGAGGATCCATAAATGTTGAATGAATATGCTCTTTATTACATAGAAGAAATAGATATCTAATTAATGGGGGGGGGGGTTCTTGACAGGTGACACCATGAAATTATGGTTTGTGTTACTATAATGGTCAGCTATATTTCTATTACAAAACTTGTCTTGCAAACCCCCCTCCGCATATACAGTTGTCACGTGTGCATAAGTGCTTGCCCACATCACATCTGTTTATGAGGTTAAAACTTGTACTATAGATCCTTGATAACCTTGACAGAACTTGCAATACACAGAAACAAGATAAGTATGTTGGGACACCTTTGGTTTGATAGAATTTCTTACGACACTGGTCAGTTGTTACTCAGGCCTGAAACTGACACAGCTAGTGGTTAACCTAAAGTAAAAAATCTAGAAAAGGAAAGGGAGACAATTGGCAAATGCATCTTTTATGAATGAAAAACAAAAGCTGTCAGCTCTACAGTACATACAACTTATTAAGATGACGTCTTAAAGTGTTTTTTGTTTTTTTAAAAATAAGGGCTGGTTCACACGGACGCTTGGCAGCGTTTACCGCCAAGCGCTCAGGACTCGTCGGGTAAATGCTCCCATTCATGTAAATGGGAGCGTTTAGCATCGTGCGTTTACCGTCGATTACCGTCGATTGCGCAAACGCGGCGTTCCGATCCCGATTTAACGCGTCGCTTCGGCCAGCCCTAGAAGCAGCATGCGGCATCCAGGACCGGCTAGCCGCCACGGTTTCATGTCCCCTTGTGGGGACGAGAAACGCAGATCGCGACGGGAAGCCGACAATTGCCGTACCGCCGCCCCCAAATGAGGCTTTCCAGCCGCCATAACGCCGCCTGTAGTCTGTGTGAACCTTTCCCTATCTTTAGAGATTATAAAGAGTGTAATCTTCAACCAGCAATGTGGGAAATTTCTGATATTGAAGTCATTTAACCATTCGAGGACTGCAGTGATTAACCCCCCTAAAGACCAGGCACATTATTGTGAAAATGGCCACTGCAGCTTTAAGGCCAGGCTGCAGGGCCGCACAACACAGCACACAAGTGATTCCCCCCACCTTTTCCCCCCACCAAGAGGGCTCTCTGTTGGTGGGGTCTGATCGCCCCCCAGATGTTTGCTTATTCATTGTTAGATAAATGTGTATTTTTTAAATACATTTTGCTGTTTTTTTAATCTGTTTATATTCCCCCCTCCCTCCCTTTCCCCGCTGGCCAATCCCGTGATCAACTGTCATAGGCTTCAGCCTATGACAGCAGATCACCGCCGATAGTCAGGAGGGGACTGCGCTGCTGCTGATCGCCGCGCTGTACAAGTAAATAGACGGCGATCACGCCGTCTAACAGTCTCCCGAGCGGCTATTGCTGCTCGGAGACTGAAGAGGGGGCGGAGCGCCGCCCTTCGAGCATGAGATGTGCGCGCGATCTCATGCAAATTAGAGCCAATTGGCGTTAGACGGTCCTGGGGCTGCTGCCGTGACCACGCCCATTGGCGTGAGGCGGTTGTTAAGTAGTTAAGAATAACATTCTACTGTAGAATCTCTGTTATCTGGCACAGGTGGGAACTGCCTGTTGCTAGATAGGTGTAATTCCAGGTGTTTAAACGGTGAAGCAACTGGGGCCTTAGCATGCCAATTCACTTCCTGGAAGTCCCTCTGTCCCACTAATGCAGAGTGGCACGCAGTGGAAAGACCATACCAGAGCTCCTGGTGGCAGTTCTCTTTACTTCTTACAGCTGACAGCTGTTCTGCTGCATGCTTCATATGGCTCCCGATGTGTGCACATCACCCCATGCGTGTTAGGTGACACATCGGGAGCATAGAGAGGATGCAGCAGAGCAGCTGGCAGCAGTAAATGAAGAGGATTAGCACGTAGAGCTCTGGTAAGTGTTTTCCTCTCTGTGCTGCTCTGCATTAGTGGGAGAGAGGCAGGCCCCCACGGCCCCTACATAGGTGCTGGAAAGTTGAGAGTCTGTTTGCCTGAGTTCCAGTTAACCGGGTCTCTACTGTATTGTTTTGACAATGACTTGAGTAGCTTGTGAATAGCACAAGGGAGAAAGAATGGAAGCAGCAGTGCCCAAACCTGTTCAAGCCTTTGAAGAGCTGGGTTTGGCTTTATTGTTGATATTTATTTTTGGTTTTACATAATTCCCCCTATTTTCTTGCAATGTTATTTTCTTTACTTTGTTTGACATATTTAATAATATATTTTTACATTATACCTTGTGTTGCCTATTAGAACTGTGTCTTTTCTTTACATTGTAAATGCCTATATGCCTAGTGGTAAAGGACTAAGGTCTGTGCCAGGGGCGTAACTACAGGGGTGCATCCCCTGCAGCCGCAGAGGGGGCCCAGAGCTGTAAGGGGGCCCCAACTATTACTTCACTTGCTCGGATACAGGGAGCCATTCTTCAGATCAGGTGTTTTTGTGGCTAAGTGTGAAGATTACACTGTCTGCACATGTTTTATAATCCTTACAAGATGGCCACCCCATCTGTAAGGGTCACAAGAGGTAGGCAAAGGGAATGGGTGTGAACACTGAGGGGACCCATGTTTTATAGTTACGTCCCTGGTCTGTACACAGGTATATAACTAGATATAGTCTTAATATGGGACAAAAACCCTGCACTTTGAATGTACTGCTGGATTACTGGCCACAAGATGTCCAGATTGAACACATATTAGCTGCTGTTTAGAAAATGTGGGGTTATGTTTCACAGCCTCTCCCAGTAGTTTGAACCCAGACTTGCTACTGTCCTGATCTGTGAATTCTCTAGCTCCAAGTCAACATAATAGAAATGACTAAGTACAATTTTGAATGCAAGATTTTCAACACCCTCGGTTTTTGTCTCTTCGAATTGAACAGACGTAGATTAAACCAAACACAACTACAAAGCATGCATAGCGTTTCCCAGACACTCTCTAATTAATGAGACAAGGGATGTTTATGAGAATAGATGTCCTTTTGGTAAATATGATAAAGGACTATGTACACTTCCGTTTGTCATTCCATGTAACTATGTTAGCACTGGCGCAGGCCGTAGTCTCTCCTAATTGTTTGACTCTGGTAAGGGCTGAGTCTGATCACTCACTGCATTGTTGAGTTGATGGGATTCGTGTAGCTGGTTATAAATTGATAATCTAAATTAATTCATTCAAGCAGAAATCGATTTTGTAACTCCTTGAGAGCTTGTAATAATGCTTACCTCCTACTGCTTGCTGCATTTGCTGTTTCATAAAAGCTGGTCGGAAACAGCTGGATTCAGGTGACCTGCTAGCTCATTAAATCTGTTACATGTTCCTCCTAGTAAATGATATTAACCAGAAATGTCCTCGCGTTGATTTTTTTCCTTTAATTTTATGACAGAAATAACCTAATTTGTAACACAAAATAACAATCTCCCCGGATTACTTTTGCCTTGTTAAAATATTTTATGCATTTTTCATTTACACGGAGGTAATGGAAAAACACTTAAACTATCTGTTATTTAAACCACAAGAGATATGTTACTGAAAGTCTGATAGCTTCCAAAATGATTGCCTCTTCATAGCCTCTGCTTTATTTCTGCAATAAAAGGAGGACATTTCAATTCATAGGTTAGTAAATAAAGCACAATACCTTTTCTTTCTTTTTCTTTTTTTTTATCTCCATGGCATTAGTAGACGAGGAATTGGAATGCTTTCTAAATTCATTTAGGAATACGTTTCATAGTTTTCCTTCTGAGTTCCAATGGCCATTATGAATGTTGTACTTCCTTCATCTGCAGGGGATGGGAGCTCATTCTAAGCTTCACATTAAATTAATTGTTTTCTATACTGTCCTTTCTGTCTTTAATGAAGGATTGCAGGGGGGCACTTTTGAATTAAAGCATGTCTGATGGATCAAAGGTAATTAGAAATATCTATTTCGTAAGTGGAAGGCAGGTTCCATGATCAAACACATTTTGTAAATGACATGTGAATGTGATTGCAGAATGACATTGATAAGCAAAATGATCATTTAGAATGACCATCATCGCGTTTTTTGGTCGAGATTAGATCCACTTTCTTTCCTCTATGGGCTATTAACTTTGTACTAACCAGAGGGCTTAGAATAAACCTAGCAATGTAATTTTCTGCTAACTATGGAATGGATAGTGGGGATTTGATTGGATTCTCAGTATTCATTATGTTAATGTAGATTCAAAATGAAGTATACAAAGGATGAAACTGAAGTGTCCTTTGTTGCAACCTATAAATATCGTCTTGCTTGCCCAGGTATGCTATGTTTATGTAAACCATCTTAAAGTGAAAGGAAACAGCAGAGCACCTAGTCAAAATTGCACTGCCACTCTTATTTATCACCATATGAGTAACGATAAGAGTCTTGTGATGAAAAAGGTGAAAAAAAGATGAATTAAACTTGTTATAACATAACCTATGGTATATGCCTTCGCGAGATTTTTTTAAATATATAATTTCCATATGAAGTATAACAGCATGACTAAAAGTAACATAATGTGCACCTCCACTTCACAGTTTAAGGCAAACGGTTGGGGTGGCAGTAGTAGTAAAACTAAGATTTATAGATTATAGATAATTTATAGATAATAACAATTAAAGGGGCACTACAGCGAAAAACTGTAAAATTTAAAATATGTGCAAACATATACAAATAAGAAGTACATTTTTTTCCAGAGTAAAATGAGCCATAAATTACTTTTCTCCGATGTTGCTGTCACTTACAGTAGGTAGTAGAAATCTGACAGAAGTGGCAGGTTTTGGACTAGTCCATCTCTTCATAGGGGATTCTCAGCAAGGCTTTTATTCTTTAAATATATTCCTGAAAAAGGATTTAAACAATGATGCTGGCCAGCTTCCCTGCTCGCTACACAGTTTTTTGGTAGTTGGACAGAGCAACTGCCATTCACTAAGTGCTTTTGAGAATAAATATATCACTGGGAATCCCCCATGAAGAGTTGGACTAGTCCAAAACCTGCCACTTCTGTCAGATTTCTACCTACTGTAGGTGACAGCAACATAGGAGAAAAGTAATTTATGGCTCATTTTACTCTGGAAAAAATGTACTTCTCATTTGTATATGTTTGCACATATTTTAAATTTTACAGTTTTTCGCTGTAGTCCCCCTTTAACTAATAAAAGTGACAAAAAGGTTGAGCTGTAGTAATAATAGCAGATCTTTTTTTTTTTTTAAATGTTCATTGGTTTATGCTGTCAGTATTTTTTCTAAACAGATCAGATATCCTTAAATCTTTCATATCTTTATGTGATGCCACCATCTTCTACACTTCCTTCAATTAGGAAAACAAATCCCAAAGTGTTTGTGGGTCTCTAGACAATGGACTTGTACAGTACTTTTACCTGAATTGCACATAAAGGGTATTAATATTTGTTATATCTGCTTATAAAGAGCTAAATATTATGAATTGGCATGGTCAAGGAAAGTCATATCATTTTTTGTTGCTGCAGGAGTTGAAGGGAAGGTGCAAGCTCCCCCCAAAAAAACAGATCTACACACCTGGGGATTCTTCCAGCCCCTGGCAGCCTATCTGCCCCTCGCCACAGCTCCGGTGTCCCGGTATCCCCTCCATTGCAGATGCCGACCTTGCCGGGCTGGCATCTTCTGTGCATGCACGAGCGTGCAAGTGCGCAGCTCGCAATCTCGTTCACCTGGCATGGAGCATTCTGCGCAGGCACATAAGGACTGTGCCTGCGCAAAACGCTCCAGACCACGTGAGCCCGATCCCGAGCAGTGCGGCTGCGCGCTCGCAGAAGATGCCGACCTGGCGAGGGACACATAGGCTGCTGCTGACCTCTTTGACTGCAGTAGTGTTTGAATCACACCAGAAACAAGCATGCAGCTAATCTTGTCGGATCTGACAATAATGCCAGAAACATATGATCTGCTGCATGCTTGTTTAGGGTCTATGGCTAAAAGTATTAGTGGCAGAGGATCAGCAGGACAGCCAGACAACCGGTGTTGCTTAAAAGTTGTCCTATAAATTTAATTTAGGCATAGGTGCTGAATTCTGAAAGGGCTGTTGGCTTTGCTTTTCTTTGTTTTACAAAGAATAAGCCTTGTTGGTGTGTACATGCTATACATGTGTTCAAATGGTTAAAGGACAACTGTAGTGAGAGGTATATGGAGGCTGCCATATTAATTTACTGTTAAACAATACCAGTTGCCTGGCAACCCTGCTAGTCTATTTGGCTACCGTAACGTCTGAATCCTACCAAAGACAAGCATGCAGCTAATCTTGTCATATCTGACAATAATGTCAGAAACAACAAATCTGCTGCATGCTTGTTCAGGGTCTATGTCTAAAGGTATTAGAGGCAGAGGGTTAACAGGATAGCAAGGCAACTAGTGTTGCTTAAAAATAAATAAATATGGCAGCCTCCACATACCTCTCTCTACAGTTGCCCTTTAAAGCTGCAGGGACAGTCATAAAAATACACATATATAGGTAGATACATACTTGTTCTACTCATAACATATGTATTGTACTGTCAATGTTTTTTATTTCAGTGAATTTTATATAGTAAATAAAGAGAAACCGGTTTCAGGCATTTTCCATCTTTCCTGCCTTTGACTGAAGTCAATCCTGAAGTAATTTACTCCCTTACTCTTTTTTTCTCTTGCACTGTCATATCTAGCTTGCTTTGTGAACACATGTAAGCATAGATCATATTTCCACAGCTTCTGCAGAGGGGTTAGGTGCATTTCCCTTCTAAAGGGGCATACAGACATGCGACTAAAGTCGTTGGTAACGAACGACTAACGATCGTTTATAACGACGATCGTTACAAAATAACCGCTAACGATCGTTAAGGGTAACGATCAGCGACTGAAGTCGTTGCAAACTGGAAATCCGTCCTGGCGGATTTTTTGTAACGACGATCGTTAGCAAAAGTACGTGTGTATGCTGATCGTTACAAAAACGATCGTTCGTTAAGTACCGTACATGCGCAGACAGAGAGAGAGAGACAGAGAGATGTATATAGATATATGTATATAGATATATATATATGTATATATAGATGTAGATAGATGTATATAGATAGAGATATATCTATCTATATCTCTCTCTCTCTGTGTATATATATATATATATATATATATATATATATATATATATCTGTACGCAACTTCCTCTTTCCTACTGGCCATTAACAATGACGTTCGTTCCGGGTTCATTGATCTGAATAACGTTTAGCATAATAGATGCGCTGCATCATACGTTCGTCACTTCCGCATCGTTCGTTCGGAAACGATCTGATCGTTTGCCACTTTCAACACCTCTTTACTAACGACCTTTTCATTTCTCTCCTTAATTGATCGTTCGTCGTTGCTTACGAACGATCGTTATCGCATGTCTGTACGTAGCTTTAGCCTTGTGGCACACTGAACTGCTCTCAGCCAATCAGTGAGGAGCAGGAATGTGTGAGGGGAGATAACAAGCTTTCCTCTCCTCAGCAATGTACCAAATACAGCCAGGCTGACAGAGCTAAAATGTATTACAGTAGAAATATGTATGATTGTATTTGAATGCTTTTAATGCAGGGTCAGGTTGTAGACTGTATAATAAACAAAGAGCATGGAATTTGATTTTATGGCTGGCAATCTTGCTTTCATGAAGTGTGTTGTTTAAAGGTTATGTTTAAGTAAAGGGGATGAAGGGCAGGGTAAAGAATCAGGCAGAGAGAAGCTTACACTTAGGCAGACATTTAAAGGACAACTGAAGCGAGAGGGATATGGAGTGTTATGGTGTTATTCAGGCACTTCAGCAGCCAAATACATTGTCAGGACTGCCAGGCAACTGGTATTGTTTAAAAGGAAATACATATAGCAGCCTCCATATTCTTCTCACTTCAGATCACCTTTAAAGTTTGGGCTACTGGGATATGCTGCAAAGAAGGATTTTCAGTTTAGGTTAGGAATGGGAAGGGGAAAGGTCAGGGTTAAGCGATAAGGATGGGATACAGATGGCTTAGGGTGTCTTTCAGGACCCCTAAAACCAAACAAAGATACTTGACACCCAAATCACTAGACCACAAATCATATGCAAGCTGCATCTGGGCCTGCTACTGCCTCGACACTATAGTACACACACGGATACTCTCTGAGGGAGATGTATAAAGAATCAATGTAAACAACTATGACTGATTTGTGACAGGTAACCGTTACATTTGTCAGAAATTGACTAGGGGGGGGGGGGGGGGGTGTTATTTCAACCACATAGCTTTCCTCTCCATTCTCTAGGTAGATGATGCGAGCTCCTCCATTAAAATAGTTGCATTCTGCTCCTCTTTAGCCCTTTTTCTTCTAACAAAAGACTTGGCAAGTAATAAAAGCAGAATATGGTACCTGTGATGACCTCATGCACTGGAATCAACTGGTTCTCCTAAACTGGCATGCTGTACTAAAATTATACATCTAAAATACACATAAGCTCTATTAGTTAATTATTTGAAACATAATTCTGGTGAAAATTACTTGATTCACTAAAAAATGTTAATAAATACAATATACTAAACCAATATTATCCCACAAAAGCTTATACAAAATAAAGGACTATCACATTTCATTAATCATTTACAATCAACAATACTGCATAAAAAAAATCAATAATACGGCATTGGCGACAACAGTGGAAATTCACCCTCCAGGCCTTACGTGTATCGCGGCTCCTGATGCTTCCTCGGAGGACAGGTGTAGTTGTGTGGCAACTCCCCTATGGTGCCTCTTAGGGCACCCCAATGTCAACATCTAACAAGCAGGAGGTAGCAAGATTAGAAGCAGAAAATGGGGTACAGATTACTGAGCCATCACCAACAACAAGTGGAACTGCTATAAGGAACCACATGTAGCCATCAGGATTCAATAAAGAACTAGCACCCCATATGCTCCACTGGTGTGTTGTACTACATTGGGCTTAGAGAGAAGAGTACAATAGAACTTTTGTCTAGTTCATATAAAAATAGGGGGACACAGAATGTGCAATATCAAATTTTAGCTTACATTTAAACTTTAAAGTAGCATTTACCAGTAGTGACCAGATACTAAGCAGCCAAGCTGTCCTTTCATGCTTCATCAGTTATTGCTCTCAAAGTTCATGTTTAAGCCAGACAGATATTAAAGAATAGCTACAATTACATCTAGAGAAATTATTAGTTTTTAATCAGAAGATTAAGCTATTAAGATAATGGTGCTCAAGATTTATTTTATTAACTTAATAAAATTAAAACTCTGTGGAAATAAACCATCTTTTTAATTGTCACACAGAGAATAAATGCATTGATTTTTTATCTCCTGATAACAAAATCGTCCAAAAATTATTTCACAGAAAATGTACTTTGGAGAGTTTGAAGAGCACAGTGACGTGTGTCAGTGTGTCATCTCTGGCACACATATGACATTAGAAAAAATTAAAAAGTAATAAAAAGTGGCAACAAAAGAATGAAAATGAATATGTGGTCATAAAAACAAATGTAACACTAACTGATTGCCATTTCCAAGACCTTGTCAAAATGAATGCATTACTGTTAATGGAGTAATGAAAAATATGATAATTATTTTGGATATTCATCAATAATAGAGCATAGAACTCAAATCTATTAGAGAATAGACGGAACACTGGAAAATACCGCAAAAATATCCAGGATTAAAAGAACTAAGACATTTTGAAGCTTTCATAATCAATTAAAAATTGTAGCAAAATATTTTTTTAAATTCTACCGTGTGCGATTACCAGTAAAACCTTGTTAAGTCGCATTAGGATGACATTTAATGTGGTGACTGCTGAACTGGGAGGGAAAGCCATAAGTGATTGGCATGAGACACATCTGTGGTCTCATCCATCAACTTCCCTGGTACTATGAAGTCCCGGTGTAGCAACAGTTGTACTGTTTTCTTATGTTGTTTGTTGTTAAAAAATGTGCTTAAAAACAAGAAGAGAATCAAGAACCCAATATGGTGCAGTATTGTCAGGTAAAATAAAGAGTTCAATACAATTTTATGTATATATACTCACAAACACGGGTTACCCATAGGCAACCACTTTAAATGCAGGTGGGGAGCATTAGGACCTGACCCCACTCAGGTTAAGAAGTCGCTCTCTGTAGATAGTAGATGAGGATGCACCCCTCCACCCAGGGTGGACTAGAAGATCAGCAAAAACTCGGTATACAGAGGCGCCAGAGTAGAGTAAAACGTTTTAAAAACCGCTTAAAAGCAGAGGGGGGTGTTAAGGTGGACTCACCTCCCTCTTACAAAAAAAGAAAACTCACTTGAGTCTCGATAAAACAGAAATGACAAATAATTTATTCAACTCCACAAATGCAACGTGACCCCGCTTCTTCAGGCAAAAATGGGAGCACAACTTAGTGGGTCAAGCAATAGGTTTGAACGCCTCTACAGAGGTTGCTTAACCCACTGAGTTGTGCTCCCATTTTTGCCTGAAGAAGCGGGGTCACGCCCGCGAAACGCGTTGCATTTGTGGAGTTGAATAAATTATTTGTCATTTCTGTTTTATGGAGACTCAAGTGAGTTTTCTTTTTTGTAAGAGAGAGGTGAGTCCACCTTAACATCCCCCTCTGCTTTTAAGCGGTTTTTAAAACGTTTTACTCTACTCTAGCGCCTCTGTATACCAAGTTTTTGATGATCTAGTTGTTAAAAAAAGGACATATTTGATACAACTTTTCTTTACAAAATGGTCAGGCAAAGCTCAGACATATACAGGTAGTAGCAAATGTGATAGGGACCGTAGGTGTATTCTTAACCTGAATCTATCCATAAGTTGAAGCACTGCCATCTCTGTTCCCCTGTACCTCCTCTATGTCCCCCTGTGCCTCCAGTGTTCCCCTCTGTGTCACCTCTGTCCCCCTGTTCCCTCAGTGTCCCCCTCTGTGTCACCTCTGTCCCCCTGTTCCTTCAGTGTCCCCCTCTGTGTCACATTTGGGCCCTGTGTACTACAATAAAATGTAATTTAACCAGTTTAAAAACAATGTCATTCTTAATTTTTTTTCCAAACTATTTTCTCAAAAACTGCAAGGTCTTAAAAAAAACAACAAAAAAAACCCCTTGTTTTCACAGACTCAAATCTCACATTTTGAGGCTGTTTGTATTGGCAGATAGTTCATAAGTCAGGTGTTGGTAAGTCGGGGACTACCTGTACGGTATACAGTTCCGGCCTGAAGGAGAAAGCGCGGTAGTGAGTCATGGAATGAGGCTCACTGTATGACTATGATGCGGAATGGACTGCAGACTATTGCACAGACTTCTGGGTAATGTAACCCCCTGTCACCCGCGATCATAGCTGAGTAATCAGCAACTCATTACCATTTCAATTTCAAGTAGCTTGCTACTCGGAATTACTCAGAAGCCCATCCCTGACAGCCATAAACAGACCTTGGTGGTAAGACTGCTTGCTTTGTAGACTAAAGTTGGCCACTAATGATCAACTATCCAATTTTACCTACCGTATATACTCGGATACAAGTCGGCCCCGTGTATAAGTCGACCCCAATATTTGACCCTCAAAAGCTGGAATTTTCCAATTATTCATGTATAAGTCTACCCAGCAAAGTTAATGGCTGTACTTGGGGATCAGGATGGGTTAATGGCTGCACTGCATAAAGTATTATAGTCAATAACCCCTCCTGGCTCCCATGTGCACCCATAAACTCCTCCAGGCCCCTGCAACCTTCTATCATTGTGGCCATACCATGTCCCCAAGTATCTATTTCCCCTTTTTGAAACAGACCTCTCTGCTCTAAAAGATATGCAACAGCATAATAACCTTTAAACAAAAAAAAACATTTTTGTTACAGGTGATACAAATCCTACAGTAAATCTGCAATGTTTCTACTTCCTGATTCATAGAAGCAGACATATTGTTAACCTCCTGTGCTTTCAAACGTGCTTATCTGCCATCTTTGCCATGGCAGTCAGGTGACACAGGGGAAAGAGCAAAGTACAACTTGTGAATAGACACAAATGAGGTGTAATTAAATAGGCTAAACTCTCTAAATACATACAGGGTGCATTTTTCTATGTTTTCTTCTGTCCTGTGCAAGAGTTCAGGTCCACTTTCAGAATGACCAGTATTGTGGCTAGTATTGTGAATTAAACATCCCCTCCATTGTGGCCAGGTCTTATGTAAATATCCCACCCCCCATTGTGGCAAGTGTTGTTGAATTGCCCCCCTCCTTCCTCCATTGTGGCCATTGTTGTGATAACATAACACTGCCCATTGTGGGCAGTGTTATGTTAAGTACCTAAACTATCCCCCTCCATTGCGGGCATTATAACACCCGCAGCAACGCCGCCCCCGCCCCTTGCAAGCCGCAATGGTCAGCGTACCTTTTCTTGTTTAATTGTATGCACAACGAGCCGGCAGCCTCCATTCATAAATTTAGCACCAGGCACAGTGTTCTGACACTCGCTCTCTCTCACTCACGCTGTTCTGCTTGTGTTAGCGTAGCTCCGTCTCACGTGACTTCAGGAGCCGGAGCTAAGCTAACAAAGGCAGAACAGCATGAATGAGAGAGAGCGAGTGTCAGAACACTGTGCCTGGTGCTAAATTTATGAATGGAGGCTGCCGGCTCATTGTGCATACAACTAAACAAGGGGAGGTACGCTGACCACTGCGGCTCGCAGGGGGAGGGGGGCGGCGGTGCTTGCTTCGGGTGATGTACTATAATGCTCCCAATGGAGGGGGGATAGTTGATACTTTTAAAATAACACTGCCAACAATGGAGGGGGAGGGGATGATCATTACACAACACTGCACTGCGGTAAAGGGGAGAGAGAGTGGCGGCTCCCTTTACCCCAATCCTGGCTATAGGGTGAGAAATTTAAGACTACTCGTGTATAAGTCCACCCCCCCCCCCCCCCCCACTTCTACAGAGTGAGTTAGTCCTACATTTCTCGACCTATAGCCGAGTATATACGGTAATCTATGCAGTAAAAAGGTAAATTGAATGAATATATTGAATGGATATCTTAGGTGGTCCCATATATTACATAGAAATGGTAAGATTAGATGAAAAAGATTGAATCATTAGTGGCCACCATTAAGTTTCTAATAGAGCTGGCAGCAGTGTAAAACTGCACCGTACTGTGCCCTAGCAGGACCCCAAGTCAGAAGAAAACTCAAATGGGACTTAACTACAGCACCTCTTCCAATGCTCTATTACAGTGATCTGGGGGGAAAAGCTGCCATCACAATCCATAATAGGATCATGGTCTCCATAGAAATCATGCTTTGTTTGCTTCTGTTGATATAAAAGGAGGAGGAGGGACAATGGCATGGTGTATGATGGAGTATATCTTAGAGGAAGGGTCAATAAGAAGAGTGTGCTCACCAGAGACAATTTGGCCCTATGGATCTCTCAGCAATCCATCACGGAGGATCAGGGATGCTATATACTGTAGATTCTTAGTTTTTTCCTGGGATAGAATTATTCATCTTCTCTTTAAAATAACTTTTCAGCAATTTGTCATTGACAAACTAGTAAAAAAAGTAGGTGAAAATGTACTCACAAAATTATTTTAACTACTTAACGACCGCATCCCGTCAACGGGTGCGACCACGGTGGCAGCTCCAGGACTGCCTAATGCCAATTGGCGTCAAGACCTGGGGCTGGGATTTGCGTGCCGATGTACGCACATCTCCGCTTTGTAGCTCCACTCCGCCTTTAGTCTCCCAGCGGCGATCGCCGCTCAGAGACTGTGTCCCAGAGAGACACGGCTGTCCCTCTGGGACACAGGAGAGCGATCGGCTCTTATAGGCTGAAGCCTATGATAGCCAATCGCCGCCATTGGCTGGCTGGGGGAGGGAGTTATAAAATAAAAAAAACAGACACATTTATTTTAAAATAATGAAATAAATATTTATTAAATATGTATTAAAAAACACATCCTGGCAGGGTTCAGACTCCACCAACAGAGACCTTGTGTGCTGAGTTGTATGGCCCTGCAGTGAGGCCTTAAAGCTGCAGTGACCAATTTAGCAAAAAATGGCCTGGTCTTTAGGGGCATTTAACATTGCGGTCCTCAAGTGATTAGGTATTGCATAAGGGCCCTAGTATGTGTACAAGACTATAGGTTTTCTGCCAGTAATTCTTTATCTACTAATAACATAAGGCCTGCTTGTATGATGATGTCAAACCATATTTGTTAGAGGCAGCCATAATGTCATCATGTCATAAGTTCAAAAAACCAATGAGGCAATGAGACAGTTCAGAGATTACTCTCTCTACACCTGGATTTATGGGAGGTCCTAAGGAAAAGTCTCTTTTCCTGCCATAGTCACTTCTTAAGCAGGGAGTTAAGAAAGGGTCCCTTCCCCAAGGTTGGGTGAGCAAAGCTTTCTGGTACTTGCTCCTGAAGCTGCACAAGTCACACACTAATTGTTGGGGTGACTGACTACGTCCAGGTGAGGATTATTAACTGATCATTTGTCCCATTATCTGTACCACTTCTTGTTCCCCTACCAATCTATGTTTCATCTTATTTTTCTGGTACACTGTATACGGCATGGAGGACTATGTATGGATCTCCAGGGACAATTTGACTGCAATAATTTTTGTAAGTTTGAACATTTGCATCTCCCATCAGTCAGTGGTCAAATAACATTTATTACAAATAACATTTTTTAATATAAATAACATTGCGCTTTTCTCCTGACGAACGGAAGTACAATGTTTTCAAAGAAAGTGATTTGTTCTAGACCAGAGTTTTAGGTCATACAAAGAGCAAGGGGAGCAAACTAGGGTGTGGGGAGTGATCTCAATGTTCCCCATTATATGGTATAAGATATATGGAGAAAATAAACACTAAATTCCAATAGGGAGTTTCCCTTAAATGGAGCTTCACTTGCTTTCCCTATTCCTGGCATTTGGCCCTTATGAGTTAAAAGGATATTTTCTAATAACATCAAATACCAACATAACATTATTATTATTACTGCATGTTAATGAAGGTTTAATTTAACTTTAAGCACAAGTTTGTCCTTACCAAATAATCTGCTTAGAGCACTCATGTACTAACCAAAGCAAGCTTCTGACTCACTGTAGCACATGATTCCCATAAAAGGCCACAACTATACACACTAAAAGTAAAAATAACAATAAAGTCAAAAAATAATCTGTACATAAATGCAAAATAATCCCATTTTAAATACAGAGTACTGATTCTAAAGCCAAAATGGGCCCTTCATAAAAGCAGTAAAAATCAATAAATGAGGGATCCTAACTTTAACCCCAACATGCACATATTAGCTCTTGGGTATTTAATTCAATTTATGACCATTCCTTTTGTACTAAAGAATATAAAAAAAAAACATTTAAAAAATGTTACATTAAAACTAGTAAGCATTGTAGCAAATGAACGAATTATAAGGGCAAAAGATTATTTTTAGTTTAGCATTTGGAACCCCTCAGAGATTTTAAGGAGATACGCAGAGCCTATTAGACATTGACACTCTACACGCTGTGTGACAAACAAAGGATATAAAAAGGTGGTCCTCAAAGATGACAAAATTCTCTCCATTTAGCATGCAACAATCTGATTACTAGTCACAGGAGTATTCAACTGAATAGCACAACTGACGAATAGCCAAGGGACTCAATTAACAAAATCAGGACATTTTAGGTCCTTAATGATTAAGAAAAAAATGAATGAATGCGTTTGTCAAGACTGGGATTATCATTATAAAATGCTAATTACATATTAGTTTAATAATTAACCCATGATCATTTACATACACTTGCTGAGTTTTAAGCTCTGTGTTTTGCTGAAAGGCATCACATGTTGTTCCAAAATCTTGCAAAGCTATTGTTAAATAAGAAAACCATACATGTTCACTTATTTTATTTTCCATAAACATTTTTTTTAATAAAGTTGTAAAGTAAAGAAGAAAGTAGGCAAACCAAACCCAACTCCCTCCTACGATTACTGACCCTGCCCTCCCCATTCATATCAAGTCACGCCCCCCAGGAATTGCTACATTCTTAATATTTAACCCAGCGGTGAGCTCTCTTTCACATCTATCAACGCGTGCAGGAGCCGTTTCCTGCACACGTTATATGCCCTGCGGTGTGTCGTCGGGAATCTGCGGTGCGATGCAATGAGCGGCGGTAGCAATTAATTGAACCCGATGGAAAACGCCGGCTCCCGGCAGATCGAGGCTCCCGAGTGCATCGAACCGCAACGCACTGAAACGCAGCGTCGGGTGTGAAAGGTAAAATGAAAGTCTGTGGACTTTCATTTTACCTTGGTTAATGCTAAGAATTGCCTTTGCGTTGAAACGCACAAAAAGGGCTCTGGTGTGAAAGAGCCCTGAACAAAAGATAACATTGCTGCTTAGAAGGATTTCATGCTTTTGAAGATCCTAGAAAACCAAAAAACAGTCAACTTGAGATTGAATAATCTGTATAGGGTGGACTTAACGTTGAACAAAAATGTTGTTGCACCCATGTGGGAACTCATATAGGGTACTTCCTACTTTCATCTGAAGAACATTGCAAAGATTAAACATCTGATTCCCCCAGAAGATCTTCCAACCCTAGTCCACGCCTTCATCACATCACGGCCGGACAACTGCAATGCCCTTTATGCTGGCCTCCCCAAAAAGGACCTGCGTCGCCTGCAATTAGTGCAGAATGCTGCTGCCAGATTGCTATCAAACCAGCCTCGCCACTATCACATTACACCGATCCTTCGCTCACTGCACTGGCTACCAGTAGAATGGAGAATACTCTTCAAGATTGGACTGCTGATATTCAAATCCCTGCACAATCTGGACCCTGGATAGATGAAGCACCTGCTGAAGCTGCACCACACCTCTCACAACCTCAGATCAGCAAGTTCTATAAACTTGGTCACTCCCAGAGTGCACCTCAAAAAATCTGGAGATAGAGCCTTCTGTCATGCTGCCCCTACTCTTTGGAACTCCCTGCCACACACAGTAAAGACAGCACCATCCCTGGAGCTATTCAAATACAGACTGAAAAGCCACCTGTTCAGCCTGGCATTTCCAGACTTATAAAATTCTTCCTCTGTACCACAATGGTCGGAGCCATGCTTATGCGCTTTGAGTTTCATGGGAGAAAAGCGCTTTACAAATGTTATTTGTTGTTGTTGTTGTTGTACTGAACAATCACAGTTCCCTGGCTTAAAAAGAAAGACTGGAAATTATCAAAGTCATAGGCTCCACCCTAAAAGTTTTGCAAATATAGTTTGTTGCTCGAGTTATAGTTTCCAGGTATAACTACTACACCAAGAGCCAAGGATGTGTTAAAGGACATGACATACTAATGTGTTAATGTGTTAAAGGACAGGACATGTTAAAGGACAGGACATAAATATGAAATATTATATAGATATGTGTATATATATATATATATATGCATAAATATACATACATATATATATATATATATTTATATATATATATTTATATATATATATATATATATATATATATATATATATATATATATATATATATATATATATATATATACACACACACACACACACACACACACACACACACACACATATATATATATATATATATATATATATATATATATATATATATATACACACTGTATATACACCGCATAGTACTGCGTAGACGCAGAACTCTCCTGGCGACAGGAGTACGATGTACATCGTGATTGGCGGAATTACCGGCACGCCTAGCAAAAGGTCCAAGTGGCATGGGAAGACAGTGAGGGACTGATGAGCCTGAAGGGGGCTGGAGAAAGCCCCAGGTATGTATAATTATTTTATTTAATGTCCTCTCGGGTTGGCTTAATTCAAGCTAGATAGTGTACATTAGATACATTCTATTACAAACTCCAGGTGTTAGTGTTTATTATTTAATTATTTTTTTCTTCCAGATTTTATGGGCTACTTAGTACCTTGATATTGCATTCAGCAGAGAGTCTCTGGGTAGCCATTCAATGCAGAGAATTCACCATAAGACAACTAAAATGTCATTTTTCATAGAATTTTTGGGTGAACTAACGTGCCATAAACTCAGTGTGTAGTAAATCATTCCGATTTAATCAATCTAGTATTTTGCAACACATAGATGTTCAAATGTAATTAGTGAAACAAATGTGCATCTGCAAATTAAGTGCAAGATTACCAAATATAAAGGACACTAGCACCAAGCAACATTTTAAGTGAACAATATATTGCCAACATAAATTGAAAGTTTATAGATGCAAAGGACGTGTTTTAGTTCTTTAATGTATTGGAGATGTCACTGCATATATTGGCAATGAAAAAGCAAAGAGATATAACCTTGATTAGTTTTCCTTTCCAAATGAAATCTTTGCAACCTTATCTAGATGAAAAATACAGAATGTGTCTGGGAAACTCAGTGCAGAAAAAGAAGCGGGACTGTGACTGACTTATAAGGCTCACTGGATATTCTTACTGCTGCTTTGGGAAAAGAAAGAGGGAAAACATTAGCGGGAGAGCAGCAGCCTGTATGAAGTGCATATGTACTATATAATAGGAATAATACTACATTTCATTGTGCATTGCTGCACTTAAAATCATCTGTTACTCTCACTTTGTCATTTTGTCTACAGCGTAATGTAGATACTGTAGAATTGAGTGCAAAGGGCAAGGATGTAGCTGACCAGAACTACAGACTTCTAGGCTTTTTCTTGGCATGGGTGACATTCAGGATTTTTTTGTTTGCTAGACCTCTGAAGCAATCCGACTGCACATGCAGGACAAACACTTAACTACAGAAGGAGCCAAATTGGTAGGAACAGGAGATCATCATGAAGAGGGCAGGTGCATCTTCTAGGAACCTCCTTGTTCCTGCACTAGAACACAGCCTTCACTACCCACAGGAATCACCATCTTCCCACTTGAGGTCATGCTGGTTGTTATTAAAAGGTAGTGAGGAATAACATACAAAAACCGGCATGGTGTATCCGCTTGGCATGCCAAACCCGTAGGGAATGAGACATCCAACAGTAATATTAAAAAGCTGTGGAGCCATGTTTGAAAACCACAGAAAAAACCTGTGCTGACCCCCTTTCAGTGTGAACTTCAGTTTTGAGTAGATGGTATGAGCAACTACCCACTGATCCTTGTAAGTGAGATGAACCGGTCATAATAACTATATTGGAGATGGCATTACTGATGTTTCTCTACCCTTTCAGTTGTGTTTAGTCTGAATGCCAATGCTGGTATCTATTGCCAAGGAAACAGAGACCTCAAAAACAGTAGCCACAGTGCCATATATCTACAGCATAAACCAGAAACAACTTTAAATAAGCAAAAATAGTCAGACTTAAACCTTCCCCATGCTATCCAATAGAAAAAAAACCTTTGCTAGAACTGTACTATGAATGACTGCCACATACCAAAATACAGATGTTTTCTATTCTGTTACACTATTGTACACTCATGTTTTTTTCTCATCAATGCAGTGCTTCTAAGTAATGAGAGAGCTTGGGGATTTGTTCATGCTGCTCCTCTTTCATAGGTGCATGGGGTACATACTCGCAGCGCCCCTATTAATGTGCAAAATGGCAGGGCAATACAGTGCAGTGTAGACAAGGATCATGGTGAAATAGAGTCCTAGGCAAGTACCACATTTGATGGCCACCAATTTGGTGCAGGGTAGTGTTAATCAGACCCCTAGTCTCTCTTCAGGCCCTAGGCAACTGTCTAGGTTTGCCTAGTAGATGGTCCAGCTCTGGGCATAGTTAGTTTAAAGCCCTGCATATTCTGGCAAGCAAAAGTAAATGCAAATATGCACAATCTGTGCTCCTAATTGAGCCGACTGAGGAGGCTAAGTTTGCATAAAGTATGAGTCAGGTTTCTCTTGCTGAGCACGCACCCTCTTGTCTTTTGCAGTCTCACCAAAAAAGGTTTGAGGTGAGAGCCGACACATAAATTATAATGAAGGAAATGGTTCTGTTTTAAAGACTGGTCCTTCATGTTCATAGCCAACTCAAGAAATGTATGTAGGGAGCTCTACAGTATGAATAGTCAACCAATCTAGAATCTTATGTTCAGAGTGGTCAATGTATTCGATGTTTACAGATATCCCCTAAATTCCTATTCTGAGTCTTGAAAGGTAAAAAAGTGGCCCTCAGGGATTGTGTTTAAATGGTAACTATGGTTATTATCCCCCAAGACAGAGACACCAGGTATTTACTGCTCGTACCTTCTCCATCTCAGATACACAAATGTAAAGTTTAAGCTTCTAGTCTTGCCTGAGCAATAAAACTACAGCTCACACACCAACTCATATACTAAAAGCTAGAGTAACAACATAGCTCTCAAGGATCTTTCTTCTGCTCCCTAATGTAGATGGATCAAAATTCAAGCAGGCAGCACTTAGCTCACCAGTAATTTTTACAACAGACAAGGTTAATACTGCAGAGTTCTTCTTCAATGTAAAAGGCAGTATTGTATATTCTCTTTCTATAGTGTTCAGTGAAAGGTACACCAAGAAAGATAACAAACCAGTAGCTTCACGGATCTGATACTACCCAAGAATGTAAGTTTTCCTAAATCCATATAAAAGGCACACAGCAGCAGTCCCAATGATTTGCATGGTGAAATGTATAATAACTAATCATGTCATTAGGCATTCATATGATATCACTTGTTGCAATTTAACCAATGTCGTATTTAAAGCTGAACTAGGTTTGATCTATGTCTTTTCCAAGGCATCTTTTTATAATCAGTGTCTTTCCTTTTGACTTTGTGCAATATGAGAATACATTACATTCGTTACATTCTTTTGACATTATGACTAATTTGTCTTTGAATGTTACATAAAATTCTAAGATGTATGCACAGCTTGTCACATTACGAAAAAGCTAAAAAGAGTTAATGGCCCTTAATTACCTTGGTTATTATTAGAGTATATCATTGTTGATTTTCATAATTGATTTTGATACATTTTTTAAATATTCTGGAATTCTTTCAAATGCGATCATATAATTTGAAAAATGATTAAATCTCATTATTCTTTAAGACACTTGCCAGAAAAGCTTCATGCGCTTTTCCTGCCTTTTGAGAACATTTTATGTACTTTAGTTATTTTATGAAACTTAAACAAAACTTTAACTTGCTGGTAAGTTTTTGTCACTGTATTTTCAGTACTTTGGTGAACCCATGCTTTGCCAAAACCCAGGATTATATTGACATATTAAGGTACACTTCATGCTATAACTGTTATTTGCAGAATATGACAATCGAGTTATTAAAGGAGAACTTTGATTAATGGACCAATTGATGTTGGGGTTTCAGTTGTTCCCAAATTACATTTGTATTTCTACTTTAAATAGTAAGTTGGATAGGGCTTTGTATTCACAATGCTTTAACATACTTGATGCAATAAGGAGGTCCTAAATTGTTTGGTGGTCCTGGGTAACACGTTTGCTAATACAGTGATGTCAACATGGTCTACTCTTCAGTGAAAGTTAATTAAGACAATTATATCATCGATGCTCATAGTGTCTAACTACTGCAAGCAATGGGACCTTGCGAGCCAGGTTTAAATCATATGAACACAGCATATTTTTACAGGCTCTCCTAAAACAGCCAATAAAAAATTATTTACCATAAGCACATACAATTATCCTCCATCTGCAACTGCCCTAAATCCAATGCAGCATCAGCTAACATCAGCTCATTCGCTCAGAACTCAATGTACCATCTGTTTGTTATTTTAGTGGGGATAGGGAATTCAGGTCATTGCCCTGAAACACATTAAATCCATTTGGTGGTGGTAGTCTAGGACTGTGAACATGAATGTAAGAGAAGCTCCATCATACTCATCCTCCATCAGATAACTTCGACTTAAGATTGTACTAGCTTCCAGCTGTCTGGAATGACCTCAGAGGCAATACACCTAGTATTATTTAGGTGGAGCCACAGACACAAATATTAAGAGACCCAGTATGAATGGTGTTCTTGGTTAAAGCCCCAGTTAAGATAGCTGAATTCTCCTGAAACCATTGTCTCGCTCATATTTCAAAATAGCAACAGTTGCTGAAAGGGTATCACATTGGTGTATGTGCAATGGCAGCCACGCAAAACTTTTTAAAATAAATATTTGCTATGTTATACATGAACCAGGGCAGGTTGCAAATGTTTCTCATCCAATGGTAAAAACCTGTTGAAAAATATAGATCAAGTTCGCAGAATCACTCAAACTGTCCAATGTTCTCCAGCCTTAAAAAAAATCAAAGGCAGCAATTTTCTTTTGCATTTCCAAAAAGTACACACACACTTACCTCCACTGTGGCCAGCAGGAGGAATTTGAACAACTTAGTTGCAGCAGTGAGATATACTTCCAGATCAGAGATTTTCCATCAAAAAGGTGTTAGTCAAACCCATAGATTTCTATGAGCGATAGAATAGTTTAACTACATTGAGTGCTAGACCCTCACTGACCTGGAAGTATGGTAAAGAGATGAAATGGCAATTGCAAAGCAGCAGCACCCAAGTGTGTGTATAACTGCAGCAGGAACATCAGATTATCAGCATATTTGGGGGATGAACTTATATGCGGTTCTAGAGGTACAAAGGATAATTTCTACACAAATTTAACAAGGAAAAATAATGATAGCCCCATTTCATGAAAAATAAAAACCCTACTTTATCAGAGCAGTCAGAAAATTGTGAGCAATGTAAACTCTAGATAGTCATTTCTGCAACAGTATGACCTGAATATAAAAACGAGATTTAAAAATGGTCATCAAAACCCAATCCGTCAATTCCAGCAAACTCCAAAAAAACTTCTGTGCATGTCTCTCTCCTCATCCTTCATGTAGTGATGGAAATAAGTACAATTGTAACCACTATGTATAATGTGCATGACCCAGAAACAGGTATAGTAGAACAAACCAGACTATGTTTAATACATGACTGCTAAAATACAGAGTGGAATGATATGAAACACTTTAGCTCTGAATTTGCTTTGTTCTGCTGACCCACTTAAACAGGAAACTAAGTAGTAAAAGCAAGCATGTTTTACAAAAGGACAAAATATACTATTACTTCACTTCCCATAATGTATGTTTATCAGTGACTCTATTAAAGTTCAAACTAAGTATGTTTAAGTGAAACTGAATAAAATCATTTTTTTGTAGATTTTAATAACTAAGATGTTTAGATCACTAAAGAGATACTAGTATTCATATTAGCTGATCGTCCAAATGTCGGTATCCGATGTAGGAGAACATCAAATCTAAGTGCTAAGCACTAAATTTTAATGTCCTTCAAGTTCAAATGAAATATGCTTTTTATGATTTTAGCACTTGCACTAATTACGGTGGTAGATAGTAGACATCCCATGGTTGGTGAAACGTGGGGAAGCACCAGTACTAGTATTTTTTATAAGTCTGTTGGCCCATAATGTATTCATTTCTGTTTATTGCAAAGGACATGTGAAAAATCGTTTTTATTTAAATTCTTCTAAGTATTTTAAAATGATGTGGACTATTGCCCAGATACTACTGTGAACATATTCTTGTATCCTTCTTGTTGATGAAACATCTACTGTATGTGTCCTTTAGAAAGCAGACTTACTGTTTTCTTGTAACGATCAGTGTAACACAGAGAGGGTCTGATTACCGGTGATCTGCAGTATCACCGAGAATGCAGAATATACCCGATTATTGATGATCTGCAGTATCACCGATAATCAGATATATCTACTAACCTCTGGACACCTGAGAGAGAAGAGAGTGTTTGGGTGTAACAGTATCACTAGTGGATTGTACCTAAGGAGTAGGTACAGAGGCAGTAAGGGATACTGCACAGAAGTATGCTCCTTCTCGTAAGCCTAGACTCTCCCGGGGGAGGAGCTAAGCAGAATGTGGGAAGGACAGAGCGTGAGTGACACCAATGAGCGGGTGTCACTAACAGATCTGGGAACTGCCTCTAACAGGAAGGCTAGTTCTCGAGGTCGGCCAAGCCAGGTCGTCAACACACAGACAGATAAAGTACAGAATCAGAAGGCAGATACGGAATCCAATAACAGGTAGGGTCAGGCAACGGGGAATCAGAATAACGAGGTACAGAATCAGGAGGCAGGTACAGAGTCCAGGAACGAGCAGAGATTGGCAACAGAATATCAGAAATAGCAAGGTACAGGATCAGAGTTCAGAGGAATAGTCAGGCAGGCAGAAGGTCAATTCAATATTCTTAATGCTAAGGTGTGAGCTCCTTGATGTCAACACCTTTGGAAACTATGCTAGAACACAGAAACAGACAAGGCCTGAGTGCTACCACGTAGTGATCGCAACGCCAGACACCAGAGAAATGACCAGCACCCAGTATATATACTATAGCGCTCTCCAGCGCCACCCTTAAGTACCAATGAAAAGTGGTGGAACCAATGAAAAGTGGTGGAAATGTCAGCTGACCAGCTTGGTCAGCTGACCTTCTTCTGGCTGTCATATAAACTCTGCCTCTCAGCGCGCGCGTCATTCTGAACCTGTGTGGACTATCAGTCCCAGCCACACCAGTCACGCTTTGCAATGACTCTGCTGGCCTGCACGCGGGGTGAGACGCACCGCTATCTGCACATGCGGTGGTCTCCCCGCGCCTGGTCAGACTGTCAGTAGCAGGCCTGTGCGCGCAAACCGCCGCGTCAGACGCAGTGGT